>NW_027616523.1:0-264411 GCF_964187855.1 Myxine glutinosa | reverse complement strand
CACTAACACAAGTGCGAAAAGTGGTTTTTCCACACTAATACAAGTGCAAAAGTGGTTTCCTGCACCAACACAAGTGCGAAAAGTGGTTTTTCAACACTAACACAAGTGCGAAAAGTGGTTTTTCAACACTATCACAAGTGCAAAAAGTGTTTTTTCCACACTAATACAAGTGCAAAAGTGGTTTCCTGCACCAACACAAGTGCGAAAAGTGGTTTTTCAACACTAACACAAGTGCGAAAAGTGGTTTTTCAACACTAACACAAGTGCGAAAAGTGGTTTTTCAACACTAACACAAGTGCGAAAAGTGGTTTTTCCACACTAATACAAGTGCAAAAGTGGTTTCCTGCACCAACACAAGTGTGAAAAGTGGTTTTTCAACACTAACACAAGTGCGAAAAGTGGTTTTTCAACACTATCACGAGTGCAAAACGTGTTTTTTCCACACTAATACAAGTGCAAAAGTGATTTCCTGCACCAACACAAGTGCGAAAAGTGGTTTTTCAACACTAACACAAGTGCGAAAAGTGGTTTTTCAACACTAACACAAGTGCGAAAAGTGGTTTTTCAACACTAACACAAGTGCGAAAAGTGGTTTTTCAACACTAACACAAGTGCGAAAAGTGGTTTTTCAACAATATCACAAGTGCAAAAAGTGTTTTTTTCCACACTAATACAAGTGCAAAAGTGGTTTCCTGCACCAACAGAAGTGCGAAAAGTGGTTTTTCAACACTAACACAAGTGCGAAAAGTGTTTTTTCAACACTAACACAAGTGCGAAAAGTGGTTTTTCCACACTAATACAAGTGCAAAAGTGGTTTCCTGCACCAACACAAGTGTGAAAAGTGGTTTTTCAACACTAACACAAGTGCGAAAAGTGGTTTTTCAACACTATCACGAGTGCAAAACGTGTTTTTTCCACACTAATACAAGTGCAAAAGTGATTTCCTGCACCAACACAAGTGCGAAAAGTGGTTTTTCAACACTAACACAAGTGCAAAAAGTGGTTTTTCAACACTAACAAAAGTGCGAAAAGTGGTTTTTCAACACTAACACAAGTGCGAAAAGTGGTTTTTCAACACTAACACAAGTGCGAAAAGTGGTTTTTCAACACTATCACAAGTGCAAAAAGTGGTTTTCAACACTAACACAAGTGCGAAAAGTGGGTTTTCCACACTAATACAAGTGCAAAAGTGGTTTCCTGCACCAACACAAGTGCGAAAAGTGGTTTTTCAACACTAACACAAGTGCGAAAAGTGGTTTTTCAACACTATCACAAGTGCAAAAAGTGTTTTTTCCACACTAATACAAGTGCAAAAAGTGGTTTTCAACACTAACACAAGTGCGAAAAGTGGTTTTTCAACACAAACACAAGTGCGAAAAGTGTTTTTTCCACACTAATACAAGTGCGAAAAGTGGTTTTTCCACACTAATACAAGTGCAGAAGTTGTTTCCTGCACCAACACAAGTGCGAAAAGTGGTTTTTCAACACTAACACAAGTGCGAAAAGTGGTTTTTCAACACTAACACAAGTGCGAAAAGTGGTATTTCCACACTAATACAAGTGCAAAAGTGGTTTCCTGCACCAACACAAGTGCGAAAAGTGGTTTTTCAACACTAACACAAGTGCGAAAAGTGGTTTTTCAACACTAACACAAGTGCAAAAAGTGTTTTTTCCACACTAATACAAGTGCAAAAGTGGTTTCCTGCACCAACACAAGTGCGAAAAGTGGTTTTTCAACACTAACACAAGTGCGAAAAGTGGTTTTTCAACACTATCACAAGTGCAAAAAGTGGTTTTCAACACTAACACAAGTGCGAAAAGTGGTTTTTCCACACTAATACAAGTGCAAAAGTGGTTTCCTGCACCAACACAAGTGCGAAAAGTGGTTTTTCAACACTAACACAAGTGCAAAAAGTGGTTTTTCAACACTAACACAAGTGCGAAAAGTGGTTTTTCAACACTAACACAAGTGCGAAAAGTGGTTTTTCAACAATATCACAAGTGCAAAAAGTGTTTTTTCCACACTAATACAAGTGCAAAAGAGGTTTCCTGCACCAACAGAAGTACGAAAAGTGGTTTTTCAACACTAACACAAGTGCGAAAAGTGTTTTTTCAACACTAACACAAGTACGAAAAGTGGTTTTTTCCACACTAATACAAGTGCAAAAGTGGTTTCCTGCACCAACACAAGTGTGAAAAGTGGTTTTTCAACACTAACACAAGTGCGAAAAGTGGTTTTTCAACACTATCACGAGTGCAAAACGTGTTTTTTCCACACTAATACAAGTGCAAAAGTGATTTCCTGCACCAACACAAGTGCGAAAAGTGGTTTTTCAACACTAACACAAGTGCAAAAAGTGGTTTTTCAACACTAACACAAGTGCGAAAAGTGGTTTTTCAACACTAACACAAGTGCGAAAAGTGGTTTTTCAACACTAACACAAGTGCGAAAAGTGGTTTTTCAACACTAACACAAGTGCGAAAAGTGGTTTTTCAACACTATCACAAGTGCAAAAAGTGGTTTTCAACACTAACACAAGTGCGAAAAGTGGGTTTTCCACACTAATACAAGTGCAAAAGTGGTTTCCTGCACCAACACAAGTGCGAAAAGTGGTTTTTCAACACTAACACAAGTGCGAAAGTGGTTTTTCAACACTATCACAAGTGCAAAAAGTGTTTTTTCCACACTAATACAAGTGCAAAAAGTGGTTTTCAACACTAACACAAGTGCGAAAAGTGGTTTTTCAACACAAACACAAGTGCGAAAAGTGTTTTTTCCACACTAATACAAGTGCAAAAGTGTTTTCCTGCACCAACACAAGTGCGAAAAGTGGTTTTTCAACACTAACACAAGTGCGAAAAGTGGTTTTTCCACACTAATACAAGTGCAAAAGTTGTTTCCTGCACCAACACAAGTGCGAAAAGTGGTTTTTCAACACTAACACAAGTGCGAAAAGTGGTTTTTCAACACTAACACAAGTGCGAAAAGTGGTTTTTCCACACTAATACAAGTGCAAAAGTGGTTTCCTGCACCAACACAAGTGCGAAAAGTGGTTTTTCAACACTAACACAAGTGCGAAAAGTGGTTTTTCAACACTAACACAAGTGCAAAAAGTGTTTTTTCCACACTAATACAAGTGCAAAAGTGGTTTCCTGCACCAACACAAGTGCGAAAAGTGGTTTTTCAACACTAACACAAGTGCGAAAAGTGGTTTTTCAACACTAACACAAGTGCGAAAAGTGGTTTTTCCACACTAATACAAGTGCAAAAGTGGTTTCCTGCACCAACACAAGTGCGAAAAGTGGTTTTTCAACACTAACACAAGTGCAAAAAGTGTTTTTTCCACACTAATACAAGTGCGAAAAGTGGTTTTTCAACAATATCACAAGTGCAAAAAGTGTTTTTTCCACACTAATACAAGTGCAAAAGTGGTTTCCTGCACCAACAGAAGTGCGAAAAGTGGTTTTTCAACACTAACACAAGTGCGAAAAGTGTTTTTTCAACACTAACACAAGTGCGAAAAGTGGTTTTTCCACACTAATACAAGTGCAAAAGTGGTTTCCTGCACCAACACAAGTGTGAAAAGTGGTTTTTCAACACTAACACAAGTGCGAAAAGTGGTTTTTTAACACTATCACGAGTGCAAAACGTGTTTTTTCCACACTAATACAAGTGCAAAAGTGATTTCCTGCACCAACACAAGTGCGAAAAGTGGTTTTTCAACACTAACACAAGTGCAAAAAGTGGTTTTTCAACACTAACAAAAGTGCGAAAAGTGGTTTTTCAACACTAACACAAGTGCGAAAAGTGGTTTTTCAACACTAACACAAGTGCGAAAAGTGGTTTTTCAACACTATCACAAGTGCAAAAAGTGGGTTTTCCACACTAATACAAGTGCAAAAGTGGTTTCCTGCACCAACACAAGTGCGAAAAGTGGTTTTTCAACACTAACACAAGTGCGAAAAGTGGTTTTTCAACACTATCACAAGTGCAAAAAGTGTTTTTTCCACACTAACACAAGTGCGAAAAGTGGTTTTTCAACACTAACACAAGTGCGAAAAGTGGTTTTTCAACACTATCACAAGTGCAAAAAGTGGGTTTTCCACACTAATACAAGTGCAAAAGTGGTTTCCTGCACCAACACAAGTGCGAAAAGTGGTTTTTCAACACTAACACAAGTGCGAAAAGTGGTTTTTCAACACTATCACAAGTGCAAAAAGTGTTTTTTCCACACTAATACAAGTGCAAAAAGTGGTTTTCAACACTAACACAAGTGCGAAAAGTGGTTTTTCAACACAAACACAAGTGCGAAAAGTGTTTTTTCCACACTAATACAAGTGCAAAAGTGTTTTCCTGCACCAACACAAGTGCGAAAAGTGGTTTTTCAACACTAACACAAGTGCGAAAAGTGGTTTTTCCACACTAATACAAGTGCAAAAGTTGTTTCCTGCACCAACACAAGTGCGAAAAGTGGTTTTTCAACACTAACACAAGTGCGAAAAGTGGTTTTTCAACACTAACACAAGTGCGAAAAGTGGTTTTTCCACACTAATACAAGTGCAAAAGTGGTTTCCTGCACCAACACAACTGCGAAAAGTGGTTTTTCAACACTAACACAAGTGCGAAAAGTGGTTTTTCAACACTAACACAAGTGCAAAAAGTGTTTTTTCCACACTAATACAAGTGCAAAAGTGGTTTCCTGCACCAACACAAGTGCGAAAAGTGGTTTTTCAACACTAACACAAGTGCGAAAAGTGGTTTTTCAACACTATCACAAGTGCAAAAAGTGGTTTTCAACACTAACACAAGTGCGAAAAGTGGTTTTTCCACACTAATACAAGTGCAAAAGTGGTTTCCTGCACCAACACAAGTGCGAAAAGTGGTTTTTCAACACTAACACAAGTGCAAAAAGTGGTTTTTCAACACTAACACAAGTGCGAAAAGTGGTTTTTCAACACTAACACAAGTGCGAAAAGTGGTTTTTCAACAATATCACAAGTGCAAAAAGTGTTTTTTCCACACTAATACAAGTGCAAAAGTGGTTTCCTGCACCAACAGAAGTACGAAAAGTGGTTTTTCAACACTAACACAGGCGAAGTGCGAAAAGTGTTTTTTCAACACTAACACAAGTGCGAAAAGTGGTTTTTCCACACTAATACAAGTGCAAAAGTGGTTTCCCTGCACCAACACAAGTGTGAAAAGTGGTTTTTCAACACTAACACAAGTGCGAAAAGTGGTTTTTCAACACTATCACGAGTGCAAAACGTGTTTTTTCCACACTAATACAAGTGCAAAAGTGATTTCCTGCACCAACACAAGTGCGAAAAGTGGTTTTTCAACACTAACACAAGTGCAAAAAGTGGTTTTTCAACACTAACACAAGTGCGAAAAGTGGTTTTTCAACACTAACACAAGTGCGAAAAGTGGTTTTTCAACACTAACACAAGTGCGAAAAAGTGGTTTTTCAACACTATCACAAGTGCAAAAAGTGGTTTTCAACACTAACACAAGTGCGAAAAGTGGGTTTTCCACACTAATACAAGTGCAAAAGTGGTTTCCTGCACCAACACAAGTGCGAAAAGTGGTTTTTCAACACTAACACAAGTGCGAAAGTGGTTTTTCAACACTATCACAAGTGCAAAAAGTGTTTTTTCCACACTAATACAAGTGCAAAAAGTGGTTTTCAACACTAACACAAGTGCGAAAAGTGGTTTTTCAACACAAACACAAGTGCGAAAAGTGTTTTTTCCACACTAATACAAGTGCAAAAGTGTTTTCCTGCACCAACACAAGTGCGAAAAGTGGTTTTTCAACACTAACACAAGTGCGAAAAGTGGTTTTTCAACACTAACACAAGTGCGAAAAGTGGTTTTTTCCACACTAATACAAGTGCAAAAGTGGTTTCCTGCACCAACACAAGTGCGAAAAAGTGGTTTTTCAACACTAACACAAGTGCGAAAAGTGGTTTTTCAACACTAACACAAGTGCAAAAAGTGTTTTTTCCACACTAATACAAGTGCAAAAGTGGTTTCCTGCACCAACACAAGTGCGAAAAGTGGTTTTTCAACACTAACACAAGTGCGAAAAGTGGTTTTTCAACACTATCACAAGTGCAAAAAGTGGTTTTCAACACTAACACAAGTGCGAAAAGTGGTTTTTCCACACTAATACAAGTGCAAAAGTGGTTTCCTGCACCAACACAAGTGCGAAAAGTGGTTTTTCAACACTAACACAAGTGCAAAAAGTGGTTTTTCAACACTAACACAAGTGCGAAAAGTGGTTTTTCAACACTAACACAAGTGCGAAAAGTGGTTTTTCAACAATATCACAAGTGCAAAAAGTGTTTTTTCCACACTAATACAAGTGCAAAAGTGGTTTCCTGCACCAACAGAAGTACGAAAAGTGGTTTTTCAACACTAACACAAGTGCGAAAAGTGTTTTTTCAACACTAACACAAGTGCGAAAAGTGGTTTTTCCACACTAATACAAGTGCAAAAGTGGTTTCCTGCACCAACACAAGTGTGAAAAGTGGTTTTTCAACACTAACACAAGTGCGAAAAGTGGTTTTTCAACACTATCACGAGTGCAAAACGTGTTTTTTCCACACTAATACAAGTGCAAAAGTGATTTCCTGCACCAACACAAGTGCGAAAAGTGGTTTTTCAACACTAACACAAGTGCAAAAAGTGGTTTTTCAACACTAACACAAGTGCGAAAAGTGGTTTTTCAACACTAACACAAGTGCGAAAAGTGGTTTTTCAACACTAACACAAGTGCGAAAAGTGGTTTTTCAACACTATCACAAGTGCAAAAAGTGGTTTTCAACACTAACACAAGTGCAAAAAGTGGTTTTCAACACTAACACAAGTGCGAAAAGTGGGTTTTCCACACTAATACAAGTGCAAAAGTGGTTTCCTGCACCAACACAAGTGCGAAAAGTGTTTTTTCAACACTAACACAAGTGCGAAAGTGGTTTTTCAACACTATCACAAGTGCAAAAAGTGTTTTTTCCACACTAATACAAGTGCAAAAAGTGGTTTTCAACACTAACACAAGTGCGAAAAGTGGTTTTTCAACACTAACACAAGTGCGAAAAGTGGTTTTTCAACAATATCACAAGTGCAAAAAGTGTTTTTTCAACACTATCACGAGTGCAAAACGTGTTTTTCAACACTAACACAAGTGCGAAAAGTGGTTTTTCCACACTAATAGAAGTGCAAAAGTGGTTTCCTGCACCAACACAAGTGCGAAAAGTGGTTTTTCAACACTAACACAAGTGCGAAAAGTGGTTTTTCAACACTATCACAAGTGCAAAAAGTGGTTTTCAACACTAACACAAGTGCGAAAAGTGGTTTTTCCACACTAATACAAGTGCAAAAGTGGTTTCCTGCACCAACACAAGTGCGAAAAGTGGTTTTTCAACACTAACACAAGTGCGAAAAGTGGTTTTTCAACACTAACACAAGTGCAAAAAGTGTTTTTCCACACTAATACAAGTGCAAAAGTGGTTTCCTGCACCAACACAAGTGCGAAAAGTGGTTTTTCAACACTAACACAAGTGCGAAAAGTGGTTTTTCAACACTAACACAAGTGCAAAAAGTGTTTTTTCCACACTAATACAAGTGCAAAAGTGGTTTCCTGCACCATCACAAGTGCGAAAAGTGGTTTTTCAACACTAACACAAGTGCGAAAAGTGGTTTTTCAACACTAACACAAGTGCAAAAAGTGTTTTTTCCACACTAATACAAGTGCAAAAGTGGTTTCCTGCACCAACACAAGTGCGAAAAGTGGTTTTTCAACACTAACACAAGTGCGAAAAGTGGTTTTTCAACACTAACACAAGTGCAAAAAGTGTTTTTTCCACACTAATACAAGTGCAAAAGTGGTTTCCTGCACCAACACAAGTGCGAAAAGTGGTTTTTCAACACTAACACAAGTGTGAAAAGTGGTTTTTCAACACTATCACAAGTGCAAAAAGTGGTTTTCAACACTAACACAAGTGCGAAAAGTGGTTTTTCAACACAAACACAAGTGCGAAAAGTGTTTTTTCCACACTAATACAAGTGCAAAAGTGTTTTCCTGCACCAACACAAGTGCGAAAAGTGGTTTTTCAACACTAACACAAGTGCGAAAAGTGGTTTTTTCCACACTAATACAAGTGCAAAAAGTTGTTTCCTGCACCAACACAAGTGCGAAAAGTGGTTTTTCAACACTAACACAAGTGCGAAAGTGGTTTTTCAACACTATCACAAGTGCAAAAAGTGTTTTTTTCCACACTAATACAAGTGCAAAAAGTGGTTTTCAACACTAACACAAGTGCGAAAAGTGGTTTTTCAACACAAACACAAGTGCGAAAAGTGTTTTTTCCACACTAATACAAGTGCAAAAGTGTTTTTCCTGCACCAACACAAGTGCGAAAAGTGGTTTTTCACACTAACACAAGTGCGAAAAGTGGTTTTTCCACACTAATACAAGTGCAAAAGTTGTTTCCTGCCACCAACACAAGTGCGAAAAGTGGTTTTTCAACACTAACACAAGTGCAAAAAGTGTTTTTTCCACACTAATACAAGTGCAAAAAGTGGTTTTCAACACTAACACAAGTGCGAAAAGTGGTTTTTCAACACAAACACAAGTGCGAAAAGTGTTTTTTCCACACTAATACAAGTGCAAAAGTGTTTTCCTGCACCAACACAAGTTTCAACACTAACACAAGTGCAAAAAGTGGTTTTTCCACACTAATACAAGTGCAAAAGTTGTTTCCTGCACCAACACAAGTGCGAAAAGTGGTTTTTCAACACTAACACAAGTGCGAAAAGTGGTTTTTCAACACTAACACAAGTGCGAAAAGTGGTTTTTCCACACTAATACAAGTGCAAAAGTGGTTTCCTGCACGAACACAAGTGCGAAAAGTGGTTTTTCAACACTAACACAAGTGCGAAAAGTGGTTTTTCAACACTAACACAAGTGCAAAAAGTGTTTTTTCCACACTAATACAAGTGCAAAAGTGGTTTCCTGCACCAACACAAGTGCGAAAAGTGGTTTTTCAACACTAACACAAGTGCGAAAAGTGGTTTTTCAACACTATCACAAGTGCAAAAAGTGGTTTTCAACACTAACACAAGTGCGAAAAGTGGTTTTTCCACACTAATACAAGTGCAAAAGTGGTTTCCTGCACCAACACAAGTGCGAAAAGTGGTTTTTCAACACTAACACAAGTGCGAAAAGTGGTTTTTCAACACTAACACAAGTGCAAAAAGTGTTTTTTCCACACTAATACAAGTGCAAAAGTGGTTTCCTGCACCAACACAAGTGCGAAAAGTGGTTTTTCAACACTAACACAAGTGCGAAAAGTGGTTTTTCAACACTAACACAAGTGCAAAAAGTGTTTTTTTCCACACTAATACAAGTGCAAAAGTGGTTTCCTGCACCAACACAAGTGCGAAAAGTGGTTTTTCAACACTAACACAAGTGCGAAAAGTGGTTTTTCAACACTAACACAAGTGCAAAAAGTGTTTTTTCCACACTAATACAAGTGCAAAAGTGGTTTCCTGCACCAACACAAGTGCGAAAAGTGGTTTTTCAACACTAACACAAGTGCGAAAAGTGGTTTTTCAACACTATCACAAGTGCAAAAAGTGGTTTTCAACACTAACACAAGTGCGAAAAGTGGTTTTTCAACACAAACACAAGTGCGAAAAGTGTTTTTTCCACACTAATACAAGTGCAAAAGTGTTTTCCTGCACCAACACAAGTGCGAAAAGTGGTTTTTCAACACTAACACAAGTGCGAAAAGTGGTTTTTCCACACTAATACAAGTGCAAAAGTTGTTTCCTGCACCAACACAAGTGCGAAAAGTGGTTTTTCAACACTAACACAAGTGCGAAAGTGGTTTTTCAACACTATCACAAGTGCAAAAAGTGTTTTTTCCACACTAATACAAGTGCAAAAAGTGGTTTTCAACACTAACACAAGTGCGAAAAGTGGTTTTTCAACACAAACACAAGTGCGAAAAGTGTTTTTTCCACACTAATACAAGTGCAAAAGTGTTTTCCTGCACCAACACAAGTGCGAAAAGTGGTTTTTCAACACTAACACAAGTGCGAAAAGTGGTTTTTCCACACTAATACAAGTGCAAAAGTTGTTTCCTGCACCAACACAAGTGCGAAAAGTGGTTTTTCAACACTAACACAAGTGCAAAAAGTGTTTTTTCCACAATAATACAAGTGCAAAAAGTGGTTTTCAACACTAACACAAGTGCGAAAAGTGGTTTTTCAACACAAACACAAGTGCGAAAAGTGTTTTTTCCACACTAATACAAGTGCAAAAGTGTTTTCCTGCACCAACACAAGTGCGAAAAGTGGTTTTTCAACACTAACACAAGTGCGAAAAGTGGTTTTTCCACACTAATACAAGTGCAAAAGTTGTTTCCTGCACCAACACAAGTGCGAAAAGTGGTTTTTCAACACTAACACAAGTGCGAAAAGTGGTTTTTCAACACTAACACAAGTGCGAAAAGTGGTTTTTCCACACTAATACAAGTGCAAAAGTGGTTTCCTGCACGAACACAAGTGCGAAAAGTGGTTTTTCAACACTAACACAAGTGCGAAAAGTGGTTTTTCAACACTAACACAAGTGCAAAAAGTGTTTTTTCCACACTAATACAAGTGCAAAAGTGGTTTCCTGCACCAACACAAGTGCGAAAAGTGGTTTTTCAACACTAACACAAGTGCGAAAAGTGGTTTTTCAACACTATCACAAGTGCAAAAAGTGGTTTTCAACACTAACACAAGTGCGAAAAGTGGTTTTTCCACACTAATACAAGTGCAAAAGTGGTTTCCTGCACCAACACAAGTGCGAAAAGTGGTTTTTCAACACTAACACAAGTGCGAAAAGTGGTTTTTCAACACTAACACAAGTGCAAAAAGTGTTTTTTCCACACTAATACAAGTGCAAAAGTGGTTTCCTGCACCAACACAAGTGCGAAAAGTGGTTTTTCAACACTAACACAAGTGCAAAAAGTGGTTTTTCAACACTAACACAAGTGCAAAAAGTGTTTTTTCCACACTAATACAAGTGCAAAAGTGGTTTCCTGCACCAACACAAGTGCGAAAAGTGGTTTTTCAACACTAACACAAGTGCGAAAAGTGGTTTTTCAACACTAACACAAGTGCAAAAAGTGTTTTTTCCACACTAATACAAGTGCAAAAGTGGTTTCCTGCACCAACACAAGTGCGAAAAGTGGTTTTTCAACACTAACACAAGTGCGAAAAGTGGTTTTTCAACACTAACATAAGTGCAAAAAGTGTTTTTTCCACACTAATACAAGTGCAAAAGTGGTTTCCTGCACCAACACAAGTGCGAAAAGTGGTTTTTCAACACTAACACAAGTGCGAAAAGTGGTTTTTCAACACTATCACAAGTGCAAAAAGTGGTTTTCAACACTAACACAAGTGCGAAAAGTGGTTTTTCAACACAAACACAAGTGCGAAAAGTGTTTTTTCCACACTAATACAAGTGCAAAAGTGTTTTCCTGCACCAACACAAGTGCGAAAAGTGGTTTTTCAACACTAACACAAGTGCGAAAAGTGGTTTTTCCACACTAATACAAGGGCAAAAGTTGTTTCCTGCACCAACACAAGTGCGAAAAGTGGTTTTTCAACACTAACACAAGTGCGAAAGTGGTTTTTCAACACTATCACAAGTGCAAAAAGTGTTTTTTCCACACTAATACAAGTGCAAAAAGTGGTTTTCAACACTAACACAAGTGCGAAAAGTGGTTTTTCAACACAAACACAAGTGCGAAAAGTGTTTTTTCCACACTAATACAAGTGCAAAAGTTGTTTCCTGCACCAACACAAGTGCAAAAAGTGTTATTTCCACACTAATACAAGTGCAAAAAGTGGTTTTCAACACTAACACAAGTGCGAAAAGTGGTTTTTCAACACAAACACAAGTGCAAAAAGTGTTTTTTCCACACTAATACAAGTGCAAAAGTGTTTTCCTGCACCAACACAAGTGCGAAAAGTGGTTTTTCAACACTAACACAAGTGCGAAAAGTGGTTTTTCCACACTAATACAAGTGCAAAAGTTGTTTCCTGCACCAACACAAGTGCGAAAAGTGGTTTTTCAACACTAACACAAGTGCGAAAAGTGGTTTTTCAACACTAACACAAGTGCGAAAAGTGGTTTTTCCACACTAATACAAGTGCAAAAGTGGTTTCCTGCACCAACACAAGTGCGAAAAGTGGTTTTTCAACACTAACACAAGTGCGAAAAGTGTTTTTTCAACACTAACACAAGTGCAAAAAGTGTTTTTTCCACACTAATACAAGTGCAAAAGTGGTTTCCTGCACCAACACAAGTGCGAAAAGTGGTTTTTCAACACTAACACAAGTGCGAAAAGTGGTTTTTCAACACTATCACAAGTGCAAAAAGTGGTTTTCAACACTAACACAAGTGCGAAAAGTGGTTTTTCCACACTAATACAAGTGCAAAAGTGGTTTCCTGCACCAACACAAGTGCGAAAAGTGGTTTTTCAACACTAACACAAGTGCAAAAAGTGGTTTTTCAACACTAACACAAGTGCGAAAAGTGGTTTTTCAACACTAACACAAGTGCGAAAAGTGGTTTTTCAACAATATCACAAGTGCAAAAAGTGTTTTTTCCACACTAATACAAGTGCAAAAGTGGTTTCCTGCACCAACAGAAGTACGAAAAGTGGTTTTTCAACACTAACACAAGTGCGAAAAGTGTTTTTTCAACACTAACACAAGTGCAAAAAGTGGTTTTTCCACACTAATAGAAGTGCAAAAGTGGTTTCCTGCACCAACACAAGTGTGAAAAGTGGTTTTTCAACACTAACACAAGTGCGAAAAGTGGTTTTTCAACACTATCACGAGTGCAAAACGTGTTTTTTCCACACTAATACAAGTGCAAAAGTGATTTCCTGCACCAACACAAGTGCGAAAAGTGGTTTTTCAACACTAACACAAGTGCAAAAAGTGGTTTTTCAACACTAACACAAGTGCGAAAAGTGGTTTTTCAACACTAACACAAGTGCGAAAAGTGGTTTTTCAACACTAACACAAGTGCGAAAAGTGGTTTTTCAACACTATCACAAGTGCAAAAAGTGGTTTTCAACACTAACACAAGTGCGAAAAGTGGGTTTTCCACACTAATACAAGTGCAAAAGTGGTTTCCTGCACCAACACAAGTGCGAAAAGTGGTTTTTCAACACTAACACAAGTGCGAAAGTGGTTTTTCAACACTATCACAAGTGCAAAAAGTGTTTTTTCCACACTAATACAAGTGCAAAAAGTGGTTTTCAACACTAACACAAGTGCGAAAAGTGGTTTTTCAACACAAACACAAGTGCGAAAAGTGTTTTTTCCACACTAATACAAGTGCAAAAGTGTTTTCCTGCACCAACACAAGTGCGAAAAGTGGTTTTTCAACACGAACACAAGTGCGAAAAGTGGTTTTTCCACACTAATACAAGTGCAAAAGTTGTTTCCTGCACCAACACAAGTGCGAAAAGTGGTTTTTCAACACTAACACAAGTGCGAAAAGTGGTTTTTCAACACTAACACAAGTGCGAAAAGTGGTTTTTTCCACACTAATACAAGTGCAAAAGTGGTTTCCTGCACCAACACAAGTGCGAAAAGTGGTTTTTCAACACTAACACAAGTGCAAAAAGTGGTTTTTCAACACTAACACAAGTGCAAAAAGTGTTTTTTCCACACTAATACAAGTGCAAAAGTGGTTTCCTGCACCAACACAAGTGCGAAAAGTGGTTTTTCAACACTAACACAAGTGCGAAAATTGGTTTTTCAACACTAACACAAGTGCAAAAAGTGTTTTTTCCACACTAATACAAGTGCAAAAGTGGTTTCCTGCACCAACACAAGTGCGAAAAGTGGTTTTTCAACACTAACACAAGTGCGAAAAGTGGTTTTTCAACACTAATACAAGTGCAAAAGTGGTTTCCTGCACCAACACAAGTGCGAAAAGTGGTTTTTCAACACTAACACAAGTGCGAAAAGTGGTTTTTCAACACTATCACAAGTGCAAAAAGTGTTTTTTCCACACTAATACAAGTGCAAAAAGTGGTTTTCAACACTAACACAAGTGCGAAAAGTGGTTTTTCAACACAAACACAAGTGCGAAAAGTGTTTTTTCCACACTAATACAAGTGCAAAAGTGTTTTCCTGCACCAACACAAGTGCGAAAAGTGGTTTTTCAACACTAACACAAGTGCGAAAAGTGGTTTTTCCACACTAATACAAGTGCAAAAGTTGTTTCCTGCACCAACACAAGTGCGAAAAGTGGTTTTTCAACACTAACACAAGTGCGAAAAGTGGTTTTTCAACACTAACACAAGTGCGAAAAGTGGTTTTTCCACACTAATACAAGTGCAAAAGTGGTTTCCTGCACCAACACAAGTGCGAAAAGTGGTTTTTCAACACTAACACAAGTGCAAAAAGTGTTTTTTCCACACTAATACAAGTGCAAAAGTGGTTTCCTGCACCAACACAAGTGCGAAAAGTGGTTTTTCAACACGAACACAAGTGCGAAAAGTGGTTTTTCAACACTATCACAAGTGCAAAAAGTGGTTTTCAACACTAACACAAGTGCGAAAAGTGGTTTTTCCACACTAATACAAGTGCAAAAGTGGTTTCCTGCACCAACACAAGTGCGAAAAGTGGTTTTTCAACACTAACACAAGTGCAAAAAGTGGTTTTTCAACACTAACACAAGTGCGAAAAGTGGTTTTTCAACACTAACACAAGTGCGAAAAGTGGTTTTTCAACAATATCACAAGTGCAAAAAGTGTTTTTTCCACACTAATACAAGTGCAAAAGTGGTTTCCTGCACCAACAGAAGTACGAAAAGTGGTTTTTCAACACTAACACAAGTGCGAAAAGTGTTTTTTCAACACTAATACAAGTGCAAAAGTGGTTTCCTGCACCAACACAAGTGCGAAAAGTGGTTTTTCAACACTAACACAAGTGCGAAAAGTGGTTTTTCAACACTAATACAAGTGCAAAAGTGGTTTCCTGCACCAACACAAGTGCGAAAAGTGGTTTTTCAACACTAACACAAGTGCGAAAAGTGGTTTTTCAACACTATCACAAGTGCAAAAAGTGTTTTTTCCACACTAATACAAGTGCAAAAAGTGGTTTTCAACACTAACACAAGTGCGAAAAGTGGTTTTTCAACACAAACACAAGTGCGAAAAGTGTTTTTTCCACACTAATACAAGTGCAAAAGTGTTTTCCTGCACCAACACAAGTGCGAAAAGTGGTTTTTCAACACTAACACAAGTGCGAAAAGTGGTTTTTCCACACTAATACAAGTGCAAAAGTTGTTTCCTGCACCAACACAAGTGCGAAAAGTGGTTTTTCAACACTAACACAAGTGCGAAAAGTGGTTTTTCAACACTAACACAAGTGCGAAAAGTGGTTTTTCCACACTAATACAAGTGCAAAAGTGGTTTCCTGCACCAACACAAGTGCGAAAAGTGGTTTTTCAACACTAACACAAGTGCAAAAAGTGTTTTTCCACACTAATACAAGTGCAAAAGTGGTTTCCTGCACCAACACAAGTGCGAAAAGTGGTTTTTCAACACGAACACAAGTGCGAAAAGTGGTTTTTCAACACTATCACAAGTGCAAAAAGTGGTTTTCAACACTAACACAAGTGCGAAAAGTGGTTTTTCCACACTAATACAAGTGCAAAAGTGGTTTCCTGCACCAACACAAGTGCGAAAAGTGGTTTTTCAACACTAACACAAGTGCAAAAAGTGGTTTTTCAACACTAACACAAGTGCGAAAAGTGGTTTTTCAACACTAACACAAGTGCGAAAAGTGGTTTTTCAACAATATCACAAGTGCAAAAAGTGTTTTTTCCACACTAATACAAGTGCAAAAGTGGTTTCCTGCACCAACAGAAGTACGAAAAGTGGTTTTTCAACACTAACACAAGTGCGAAAAGTGTTTTTTCAACACTAACACAAGTGCGAAAAGTGGTTTTTCCACACTAATACAAGTGCAAAAGTGGTTTCCTGCACCAACACAAGTGTGAAAAGTGGTTTTTCAACACTAACACAAGTGCGAAAAGTGGTTTTTCAACACTATCACGAGTGCAAAACGTGTTTTTTCCACACTAATACAAGTGCAAAAGTGATTTCCTGCACCAACACAAGTGCGAAAAGTGGTTTTTCAACACTAACACAAGTGCGAAAAGTGGTTTTTCAACAATATCACAAGTGCAAAAAGTGTTTTTTCCACACTAATACAAGTGCAAAAGTGGTTTCCTGCACCAACAGAAGTGTGAAAAGTGGTTTTTCAACACTAACACAAGTGCGAAAAGTGGTTTTTCAACACTATCACGAGTGCAAAACGTGTTTTTTCCACACTAATACAAGTGCAAAAGTGATTTCCTGCACCAACACAAGTGCGAAAAGTGGTTTTTCAACACTAACACAAGTGCAAAAAGTGGTTTTTCAACACTAACAAAAGTGCGAAAAGTGGTGTTTCAACACTAACACAAGTGCGAAAGGTGGTTTTTCAACACTAACACAAGTGCGAAAAGTGGTTTATCAACACTATCACAAGTGCAAAAAGTGGTTTTCAACACTAACACAAGTGCGAAAAGTGGGTTTTCCACACTAATACAAGTGCAAAAGTGGTTTCCTGCACCAACACAAGTGCGAAAAGTGGTTTTTCAACACTAACACAAGTGCGAAAAGTGGTTTTTCAACACTATCACAAGTGCGAAAAGTGGTTTTTCCACACTAATACAAGTGCAAAAGTGTTTTCCTGCACCAACACAAGTGCGAAAAGTGGTTTTTCAACACTAACACAAGTGCGAAAAGTGGTTTTTCCACACTAATACAAGTGCAAAAGTTGTTTCCTGCACCAACACAAGTGCGAAAAGTGGTTTTTCAACACTAACACAAGTGCGAAAAGTGGTTTTTCAACACTAACACAAGTGCGAAAAGTGGTTTTTCCACACTAATACAAGTGCAAAAGTGGTTTCCTGCACCAACACAAGTGCGAAAAGTGGTTTTTCAACACTAACACAAGTGCGAAAAGTGGTTTTTCAACACTATCACAAGTGCAAAAAGTGGTTTTCAACACTAACACAAGTGCGAAAAGTGGTTTTTCCACACTAATACAAGTGCAAAAGTGGTTTCCTGCACCAACACAAGTGCGAAAAGTGGTTTTTCAACACTAACACAAGTGCAAAAAGTGGTTTTTCAACACTAACACAAGTGCGAAAAGTGGTTTTTCAACACTAACACAAGTGCGAAAAGTGGTTTTTCAACAATATCACAAGTGCAAAAAGTGTTTTTTCCACACTAATACAAGTGCAAAAGTGGTTTCCTGCACCAACAGAAGTACGAAAAGTGGTTTTTCAACACTAACACAAGTGCGAAAAGTGTTTTTTCAACACTAACACAAGTGCGAAAAGTGGTTTTTCCACACTAATACAAGTGCAAAAGTGGTTTCCTGCACCAACACAAGTGTGAAAAGTGGTTTTTCAACACTAACACAAGTGCGAAAAGTGGTTTTTCAACACTATCACGAGTGCAAAACGTGTTTTTTCCACACTAATACAAGTGCAAAAGTGATTTCCTGCACCAACACAAGTGCGAAAAGTGGTTTTTCAACACTAACACAAGTGCAAAAAGTGGTTTTTCAACACTAACACAAGTGCGAAAAGTGGTTTTTCAACACTAACACAAGTGCGAAAAGTGGTTTTTCAACACTAACACAAGTGCGAAAAGTGGTTTTTCAACACTATCACAAGTGCAAAAAGTGGTTTTCAACACTAACACAAGTGCGAAAAGTGGGTTTTCCACACCAATTTCCATTGCAAAAGTGGTTTCCTGCACCAACACAAGTGCGAAAAGTGGTTTTTCAACACTAACACAAGTGCGAAAAGTGGTTTTTCAACACTATCACAAGTGCAAAAAGTGTTTTTTTCCACACTAATACAAGTGCAAAAAGTGGTTTTCAACACTAACACAAGTGCGAAAAGTGGTTTTTCAACACAAACACAAGTGCGAAAAGTGTTTTTTCCACACTAATACAAGTGCAAAAGTGTTTTCCTGCACCAACACAAGTGCGAAAAGTGGTTTTTCAACACTAACACAAGTGCGAAAAGTGGTTTTTCCACACTAATACAAGTGCAAAAGTTGTTTCCTGCACCAACACAAGTGCGAAAAGTGGTTTTTCAACACTAACACAAGTGCGAAAAGTGGTTTTTCAACACTAACACAAGTGCGAAAAGTGGTTTTTCCACACTAATACAAGTGCAAAAGTGGTTTCCTGCACCAACACAAGTGCGAAAAGTGGTTTTTCAACACTAACACAAGTGCGAAAAGTGGTTTTTCAACACTAACACAAGTGCAAAAAGTGTTTTTTCCACACTAATACAAGTGCAAAAGTGGTTTCCTGCACCAACACAAGTGCGAAAAGTGGTTTTTCAACACTAACACAAGTGCGAAAAGTGGTTTTTCAACACTATCACAAGTGCAAAAAGTGGTTTTCAACACTAACACAAGTGCGAAAAGTGGTTTTTCCACACTAATACAAGTGCAAAAGTGGTTTCCTGCACCAACACAAGTGCGAAAAGTGGTTTTTCAACACTAACACAAGTGCAAAAAGTGGTTTTTCAACACTAACACAAGTGCGAAAAGTGGTTTTTTCCACACTAATACAAGTGCAAAAGTGGTTTCCTGCACCAACACAAGTGCGAAAAGTGGTTTTTCAACACTAACACAAGTGCGAAAAGTGGTTTTTCAACACTATCACAAGTGCAAAAAGTGGTTTTCAACACTAACACAAGTGCGAAAAGTGGTTTTTCCACACTAATACAAGTGCAAAAGTGGTTTCCTGCACCAACACAAGTGTGAAAAGTGGTTTTTCAACACTAACACAAGTGCGAAAAGTGGTTTTTAAACACTAACACAAGTGCGAAAAGTGGTTTTTCAACACTAACACAAGTGTGAAAAGTGGTTTTTCAACACTAACACAAGTGCGAAAAGTGGTTTTTCCACACTAATACAAGTGCAAAAGTGGTTTCCTGCACCAACACAAGTGCGAAAAGTGGTTTTTCAACACTAACACAAGTGCAAAAAGTGGTTTTTCAACACTATCACAAGTGCAAAAAGTGTTTTTTCCACACTAATACAAGTGCAAAAGTGGTTTCCTGCACCAACACAAGTGCGAAAAGTGGTTTTTCAACACTAACACAAGTGCGAAAAGTGGTTTTTCAACACTAACACAAGTGCGAAAAGTGGTTTTTCAACACTAACACAAGTGCGAAAAGTGGTTTTTCAACACTAACACAAGTGCAAAAGTGGTTTCCTGCACCAACACAAGTGCGAAAAGTGGTTTTTCAACACTAACACAAGTGCGAAAAGTGGTTTTTCAACACTAACACAAGTGCGAAAAGTGGTTTTTCAACACTAACACAAGTGCGAAAAGTGGTTTTTCAACACTAACACAAGTGCAAAAGTGGTTTCCTGCACCAACACAAGTGCGAAAAGTGGTTTTTCAACACTAACACAAGTGCGAAAAGTGGTTTTTCAACACTATCACAAGTGCAAAAAGTGGTTTTCAACACTAACACAAGTGCGAAAAGTGGTTTTTCCACACAAATACAAGTGCAAATGTGGTTTCCTGCACCAACACAAGTGCGAAAAGTGGTTTTTCAACACTAACACAAGTGCGAAAAGTGGTTTTTCAACACTATCACAAGTGCAAAAAGTGTTTTTTCCACACTAATACAAGTGCAAAAGTGGTTTCCTGCACCAACACAAGTGCAAAAAGTGGTTTTTCAACACTAACACAAGTGCGAAAAGTGGTTTTTCAACACTAACACAAGTGCGAAAAGTGGTTTTTCAACACTAACACAAGTGCGAAAAGTGGTTTTTCAACACTAACACAAGTGCGAAAAGTGGTTTTTCCACACTAATACAAGTGTGAAAAGTGGTTTTTCCACACTAATACAAGTGCAAAAGTGGTTTCCTGCACCAACACAAGTGCGAAATGTGGTTTTTCAACACTAACACAAGTGCGAAAAGTGGTTTTTCAACACTAACACAAGTGCGAAAAGTGGTTTTTCAACACTAACACAAGTGCGAAAAGTGGTTTTTCAACACTAACACAAGTGCGAAAAGTGGTTTTTCAACACTAACACAAGTGCGAAAAGTGGTTTTTCAACACTAACACAAGTGCGAAAAGTGGTTTTTCAACACTAACAGAAGTGCGAAAAGTGGTTTTTCAACACTAACACAAGTGCGAAAAGTGGTTTTTCAACACTAACATAAGTGCGAAAAGTGGTTTTTCAACACTAACACAAGTGCGAAAAGTGGTTTTTCCACACTAATACAAGTGCAAAAGTGGTTTCCCACACCAACACAAGTGCGAAAAGTGGTTTTTCAACACTAACACAAGTGCAAAAAGTGTTTTTTCCACACTAATACAAGTGCAAAAGTGATTTCCTGCACCAACACAAATGCGAAAAGTGGTTTTTCAACACTAACACAAGTGCGAAAAGTGGTTTTTCAACATTATCACAAGTGCAAAAAGTGTTTTTTCCACACTAATACAATTGCAAAAGTGGTTTTTCAACACTAACACAAGTGCGAAAAGTGGTTTTTCAACACTAACACAAGTGCGAAAAGTGGTTTTTCAACACTAACACAAGTGCGAAAAGTGGTTTTTCAACACTAACACAAGTGCGAAAAGTGGTTTTTCAACACTAACACAAGTGCGAAAAGTGGTTTTTCAACACTAACACAAGTGCGAAAAGTGGTTTTTCAACACTAACAGAAGTGCGAAAAGTGGTTTTTCAACACTAACACAAGTGCGAAAAGTGGTTTTTCAACACTAACACAAGTGCGAAAAGTGGTTTTTCAACACTAACACAAGTGCGAAAAGTGGTTTTTCCACACTAATACAAGTGCAAAAGTGGTTTCCCGCACCAACACAAGTGCGAAAAGTGGTTTTTCAACACTAACACAAGTGCGAAAAGTGGTTTTTCAATAATAACACAAGTGCGAAAAGTGTTTTTTCCACACTAATACAAGTGCAAAAGTGGTTTCCTGCACCAACACAAGTGCGAAAAGTGGTTTTTCAAAACTAACACAAGTGCAAAAAGTGGTTTTTCCACACTAATACAAGTGCAAAAGTGGTTTCCTGCACCAACACAAGTGCGAAAAGTGGTTTTTCAACACTAACACAAGTGCGAAAAGTGGTTTTTCAACACTATCACAAGTGCAAAAAGTGTTTTTTCCACACTAATACAAGTGCAAAAGTGGTTTTTCAACACTAACACAAGTGCGAAAAGTGGTTTTTCAACACTAACACAAGTGCGAAAAGTGGTTTTTCAACACTAACACAAGTGCGAAAAGTGGTTTTTCAACACTAACACAAGTTCGAAAAGTGGTTTTTCAACACTAACACAAGTGCGAAAAGTGGTTTTTCCACACTAATACAAGTGCAAAAGTGGTTTCCCGCACCAACACAAGTGCGAAAAGTGGTTTTTCAACACAAACACAAGTGCGAAAACTGGTTTTTCAATAATAACACAAGTGCGAAAAGTGTTTTTTCCACACTAATACAAGTGCAAAAGTGGTTTCCTGCACCAACACAAGTGCGAAAAGTGGTTTTTCAACACCAACACAAGTGCGAAAAGTGGTTTTTCCACACTAATACAAGTGCAAAAGTGGTTTCCTGCACCAACACAAGTGCGAAAAGTGGTTTTTCAACACTAACACAAGTGCGAAAAGTGGTTTTTCAACACTATCACAAGTGCAAAAAGTGTTTTTTCCACACTAATACAAGTGCAAAAGTGGTTTCCTGCACCAACACAAGTGCAAAAAGTGGTTTTTCAACACTAACACAAGTGCGAAAAGTGGTTTTTCAACACTAACACAAGTGCGAAAAGTGTTTTTTCAACACTATCACAAGTGCAAAAAGTGGTTTTTCAACACTAATACAAGTGCAAAAGTGGTTTCCTGCACCAACACAAGTGCGAAAAGTGGTTTTTCAACACTATCACAAGTGCAAAAAGTGTTTTTTCCACACTAATACAAGTGCAAAAGTGGTTTCCTGCACCAACACAAGTGCGAAAAGTGGTTTTTCAACACTATCACAAGTGCAAAAAGTGTTTTTTCCACACTAATACAAGTGCAAAAGTGGTTTCCTGCACCAACACGAGTGTGAAAAGTGGTTTTTCAACACTAACACAAGTGCGAAAAGTGGTTTTTCAACACTATCACAAGTGCAAAAAGTGTTTTTTCCACACTAATACAAGTGCAAAAGTGGTTTCCTGCACCAACACAAGTGCAAAAAGTGGTTTTCAACACTAACACAAGTGCAAAAAGTGGTTTTTCAACACTAACACAAGTGCGAAAGTGGTTTTTCAACACTAACACAAGTGCGAAAAGTGGTTTTTTCCACACTAATACAAGTGCAAAAGTGGTTTCCTGCACCAACACAAGTGCGAAAAGTGGTTTTCAACACTAACACAAGTGCGAAAAGTGGTTTTTCAACACTAACACAAGTGTGAAAAGTGGTTTTTCAACACTAACACAAGTGGGAAAAGTGGTTTTTCCACACTAATACAAGTGCAAAAGTGGTTTCCTGCACCAACACAAGTGCGAAAAGTCGTTTTTCAACACTAACACAAGTGCGAAAAGTGGTTTTTCAACACTAACAGTGCGAAAAGTGGTTTTTCCAAACTAATACAAGTGCAAAAGTGGTTTTTCAACACTAACACAAGTGTGAAAAGTGGTTTTTCCACACTAATACAAGTGCAAAAGTGGTTTCCTGCACCAACACAAGTGCGAAATGTGGTTTTTCAACACTAACACAAGTGCGAAAAGTGGTTTTTCAACACTAACACGAGTGCGAAAAGTGGTTTTTCAACACTAACACAAGTGCGAAAAGTGGTTTTCAACACTAACACAAGTGCGAAAAGTGGTTTTTCAACACTAACACAAGTGCGAAAAGTGGTTTTTCAACACTAACAGAAGTGCGAAAAGTGGTTTTTCAACACTAACACAAGTGCGAAAAGTGGTTTTTCAACACTAACACAAGTGCGAAAAGTGGTTTTTCAACACTAACACAAGTGCGAAAAGTGGTTTTTCAACACTAACACAAGTGCGAAAAGTGGTTTTTCCACACTAATACAAGTGCAAAAGTGGTTTCCCGCGCCAACACAAGTGCGAAAAGTGGTTTTTCAACACTAACACAAGTGCGAAAACTGGTTTTTCAATAATAACACAAGTGCGAAAAGTGTGTTTTCCACACTAATACAAGTGCAAAAGTGGTTTCCTGCACCAACACAAGTGCGAAAAGTGGTTTTTCAACACTAACACAAGTGCGAAAAGTGGTTTTTCCACACGAATACAAGTGCAAAAGTGGTCTCCTGCACCAACACAAGTGCGAAAAGTGGTTTTTCAACACTAACACAAGTGCGAAAAGTGGTTTTTCAACACTATCACAAGTGCAAAAAGTGTTTTTTCCACACTAATACAAGTGCAAAAGTGGTTTCCTGCACCAACACAAGTGCAAAAAGTGGTTTTTCAACACTAACACAAGTGTGAAAAGTGGTTTTTCAACACTAACACAAGTGCGAAAAGTGGTTTTTCCACACTAATACAAGTGCAAAAGTGGTTTCCTGCACCAACACAAGTGCGAAAAGTGGTTTTTCAACACTAACACAAGTGCAAAAAGTGGTTTTTCAACACTATCACAAGTGCAAAAAGTGTTTTTTCCACACTAATACAAGTGCAAAAGTGGTTTCCTGCACCAACACAAGTGCGAAAAGTGGTTTTTCAACACTAACACAAGTGCGAAAAGTGGTTTTTCAACACTAACACAAGTGCGAAAAGTGGTTTTTCAACACTAACACAAGTGCGAAAAGTGGTTTTTCAACACTAACACAAGTGCAAAAGTGGTTTCCTGCACCAACACAAGTGCGAAAAGTGGTTTTTCAACACTAACACAAGTGCGAAAAGTGGTTTTTCAACACTAACACAAGTGCGAAAAGTGGTTTTTCAACACTAACACAAGTGCGAAAAGTGGTTTTTCAACACTAACACAAGTGCAAAAGTGGTTTCCTGCACCAACACAAGTGCGAAAAGTGGTTTTTCAACACTAACACAAGTGCGAAAAGTGGTTTTTCAACACTATCACAAGTGCAAAAAGTGGTTTTCAACACTAACACAAGTGCGAAAAGTGGTTTTTCCACACAAATACAAGTGCAAATGTGGTTTCCTGCACCAACACAAGTGCGAAAAGTGGTTTTTCAACACTAACACAAGTGCGAAAAGTGGTTTTTCAACACTATCACAAGTGCAAAAAGTGTTTTTTCCACACTAATACAAGTGCAAAAGTGGTTTCCTGCACCAACACAAGTGCAAAAAGTGGTTTTTCAACACTAACACAAGTGCGAAAAGTGGTTTTTCAACACTAACACAAGTGCGAAAAGTGGTTTTTCAACACTAACACAAGTGCGAAAAGTGGTTTTTCAACACTAACACAAGTGCGAAAAGTGGTTTTTCCACACTAATACAAGTGCAAAAGTGGTTTCCTGCACCAACCAAGTGCGAAAAGTGGTTTTTCAACACTAACACAGGTGCGAAAAGTGGTTTTTCAACACTATCACAAGTGCAAAAAGTGTTTTTTCCACACTAATACAAGTGCAAAAGTGGTTTTCCTGCACCAACACAATTGCGAAAAGTGGTTTTTCAACACTAACACAAGTGCGAAAAGTGGTTTTTCAACACTAACACAAGTGCGAAAAGTGGTTTTTCAACACTAACACAAGTGCGAAAAGTGGTTTTTCCACACTAATACAAGTTCAAAAGTGGTTTCCTGCACCAACACAAGTGCGAAAAGTGGTTTTTCAACACTAACACAAGTGCAAAAAGTGTTTTTTCCACACTAATACAAGTGCAAAAGTGGTTTTTCAACACTAACACAAGTGTGAAAAGTGGTTTTTCCACACTAATACAAGTGCAAAAGTGGTTTCCTGCACCAACACAAGTGCGAAATGTGGTTTTTCAACACTAACACAAGTGCGAAAAGTGGTTTTTCAACACTAACACAAGTGCGAAAAGTGGTTTTTCAACACTAACACAAGTGCGAAAAGTGGTTTTTCAACACTAACACAAGTGCGAAAAGTGGTTTTTCAACACTAACACAAGTGCGAAAAGTGGTTTTTCAACACTAACAGAAGTGCGAAAAGTGGTTTTTCAACACTAACACAAGTGCGAAAAGTGGTTTTTCAACACTAACACAAGTGCGAAAAGTGGTTTTTCAACACTAACACAAGTGCGAAAAGTGGTTTTTCAACACTAACACAAGTGCGAAAAGTGGTTTTTCAACACTAACACAAGTGCGAAAAGTGGTTTTTCAACACTAACACAAGTGCGAAAAGTGGTTTTTCCACACTAATACAAGTGTGAAAAGTGGTTTTTCCACACTAATACAAGTGCAAAAGTGGTTTCCTGCACCAACACAAGTGCGAAATGTGGTTTTTCAACACTAACACAAGTGCGAAAAGTGGTTTTTCAACACTAACACAAGTGCGAAAAGTGGTTTTTCAACACTAACACAAGTGCGAAAAGTGGTTTTTCAACACTAACACAAGTGCGAAAAGTGGTTTTTCAACACTAACACAAGTGCGAAAAGTGGGTTTTCCACACTAATACAAGTGCAAAAGTGGTTTCCTGCACCAACACAAGTGCGAAAAGTGGTTTTTCAACACTAACACAAGTGCGAAAAGTGGTTTTTCAACACTATCACAAGTGCAAAAAGTGTTTTTTCCACACTAATACAAGTGCAAAAAGTGGTTTTCAACACTAACACAAGTGCGAAAAGTGGTTTTTCAACACAAACACAAGTGCGAAAAGTGTTTTTTCCACACTAATACAAGTGCAAAAGTGTTTTCCTGCACCAACACAAGTGCGAAAAGTGGTTGTTCAACACTAACACAAGTGCGAAAAGTGGTTTTTCCACACTAATACAAGTGCAAAAGTTGTTTCCTGCACCAACACAAGTGCGAAAAGTGGTTTTCAACACTAACACAAGTGCGAAAAGTGGTTTTTCAACACTAACACAAGTGCGAAAAGTGGTTTTTCAACAATATCACAAGTGCAAAAAGTGTTTTTTCAACACTATCACGAGTGCAAAACGTGTTTTTCAACACTAACACAAGTGCGAAAAGTGGTTTTTCCACACTAATACAAGTGCAAAAGTGGTTTCCTGCACCAACACAAGTGCGAAAAGTGGTTTTTCAACACTAACACAAGTGCGAAAAGTGGTTTTTCAACACTATCACAAGTGCAAAAAGTGGTTTTCAACACTAACACAAGTGCGAAAAGTGGTTTTTCCACACTAATACA
The DNA here is from genome assembly GCF_964187855.1 of Myxine glutinosa. Lineage (NCBI taxonomy): Eukaryota > Metazoa > Chordata > Myxini > Myxiniformes > Myxinidae > Myxine > Myxine glutinosa. The sequence goes on along the minus strand of NW_027616523.1, from coordinate 237,979 downwards.
AGTGCAAAAGTGGTTTCCTGCACCAACACAAGTGCGAAAAGTGGTTTTTCAACACTAACACAAGTGCGAAAAGTGGTTTTTCAACACTAACACAAGTGCAAAAAGTGTTTTTTCCACACTAATACAAGTGCAAAAGTGGTTTCCTGCACCAACACAAGTGCGAAAAGTGGTTTTTCAACACTAACACAAGTGCGAAAAGTGGTTTTTCAACACTAACACAAGTGCAAAAAGTGTTTTTTCCACACTAATACAAGTGCAAAAGTGGTTTCCTGCACCAACACAAGTGCGAAAAGTGGTTTTTCAACACTAACACAAGTGCGAAAAGTGGTTTTTCAACACTAACACAAGTGCAAAAAGTGTTTTTTCCACACTAATACAAGTGCAAAAGTGGTTTCCTGCACCAACACAAGTGCGAAAAGTGGTTTTTCAACACTAACACAAGTGCGAAAAGTGGTTTTTCAACACTAACACAAGTGCAAAAAGTGTTTTTTCCACACTAATACAAGTGCAAAAGTGGTTTCCTGCACAAACACAAGTGCGAAAAGTGGTTTTTCAACACTAACACAAGTGCGAAAAGTGGTTTTTCAACACTATCACAAGTGCAAAAAGTGGTTTTCAACACTAACACAAGTGCGAAAAGTGGTTTTTCAACACAAACACAAGTGGGAAAAGTGTTTTTTCCACACTAATACAAGTGCAAAAGTGTTTTCCTGCACCAACACAAGTGCGAAAAGTGGTTTTTCAACACTAACACAAGTGCGAAAAGTGGTTTTTCCACACTAATACAAGTGCAAAAGTTGTTTCCTGCACCAACACAAGTGCGAAAAGTGGTTTTTCAACACTAACACAAGTGCGAAAGTGGTTTTTCAACACTATCACAAGTGCAAAAAGTGTTTTTTCCACACTAATACAAGTGCAAAAAGTGGTTTTCAACACTAACACAAGTGCGAAAAGTGGTTTTTCAACACTAACACAAGTGCGAAAAGTGGTTTTTCCACACTAATACAAGTGCAAAAGTGTTTTCCTGCACCAACACAAGTGCGAAAAGTGGTTTTTCAACACTAACACAAGTGCGAAAAGTGGTTTTTCAACACTATCACAAGTGCAAAAAGTGTTTTTTCCACACTAATACAAGTGCAAAAAGTGGTTTTCAACACTAACACAAGTGCGAAAAGTGGTTTTTCAACACAAACACAAGTGCGAAAAGTGTTTTTTCCACACTAATACAAGTGCAAAAGTGTTTTCCTGCACCAACACAAGTGCGAAAAGTGGTTTTTCAACACTAACACAAGTGCGAAAAGTGGTTTTTCCACACTAATACAAGTGCAAAAGTTGTTTCCTGCACCAACACAAGTGCGAAAAGTGGTTTTCAACACTAACACAAGTGCGAAAAGTGGTTTTTCAACACTAACACAAGTGCGAAAAGTGGTTTTTCAACAATATCACAAGTGCAAAAAGTGTTTTTTCAACACTATCACGAGTGCAAAACGTGTTTTTCAACACTAACACAAGTGCGAAAAGTGGTTTTTCCACACTAATACAAGTGCAAAAGTGGTTTCCTGCACCAACACAAGTGCGAAAAGTGGTTTTTCAACACTAACACAAGTGCGAAAAGTGGTTTTTCAACACTATCACAAGTGCAAAAAGTGGTTTTCAACACTAACACACGTGCGAAAAGTGGTTTTTCCACACTAATACAAGTGCAAAAGTGGTTTCCTGCACCAACACAAGTGCGAAAAGTGGTTTTTCAACACTAACACAAGTGCGAAAAGTGGTTTTTCAACACTAACACAAGTGCAAAAAGTGTTTTTTCCACACTAATACAAGTGCAAAAGTGGTTTCCTGCACCAACACAAGTGCGAAAAGTGGTTTTTCAACACTAACACAAGTGCGAAAAGTGGTTTTTCAACACTAACACAAGTGCAAAAAGTGTTTTTTCCACACTAATACAAGTGCAAAAGTGGTTTCCTGCACCAACACAAGTGCGAAAAGTGGTTATTCAACACTAACACAAGTGCGAAAAGTGGTTTTTCAACACTAACACAAGTGCAAAAAGTGTTTTTTCCACACTAATACAAGTGCAAAAGTGGTTTCCTGCACCAACACAAGTGCGAAAAGTGGTTTTTCAACACTAACACAAGTGCGAAAAGTGGTTTTTCAACACTAACACAAGTGCAAAAAGTGTTTTTTTCCACACTAATACAAGTGCAAAAGTGGTTTCCTGCACAAACACAAGTGCGAAAAGTGGTTTTTCAACACTAACACAAGTGCGAAAAGTGGTTTTTCAACACTATCACAAGTGCAAAAAGTGGTTTTCAACACTAACACAAGTGCGAAAAGTGGTTTTTCAACACAAACACAAGTGGGAAAAGTGTTTTTTCCACACTAATACAAGTGCAAAAGTGTTTTCCTGCACCAACACAAGTGCGAAAAGTGGTTTTTCAACACTAACACAAGTGCGAAAAGTGGTTTTTCCACACTAATACAAGTGCAAAAGTTGTTTCCTGCACCAACACAAGTGCGAAAAGTGGTTTTTCAACACTAACACAAGTGCGAAAGTGGTTTTTCAACACTATCACAAGTGCAAAAAGTGTTTTTTCCACACTAATACAAGTGCAAAAAGTGGTTTTCAACACTAACACAAGTGCGAAAAGTGGTTTTTCAACACTAACACAAGTGCGAAAAGTGGTTTTTCCACACTAATACAAGTGCAAAAGTGTTTTCCTGCACCAACACAAGTGCGAAAAGTGGTTTTTCAACACTAACACAAGTGCGAAAAGTGGTTTTTCCACACTAATACAAGTGCAAAAGTTGTTTCCTGCACCAACACAAGTGCGAAAAGTGGTTTTTCAACACTAACACAAGTGCAAAAAGTGTTTTTTCCACACTAATACAAGTGCAAAAAGTGGTTTTCAACACTAACACAAGTGCGAAAAGTGGTTTTTCAACACAAACACAAGTGCGAAAAGTGTTTTTTCCACACTAATACAAGTGCAAAAGTGTTTTCCTGCACCAACACAAGTGCGAAAAGTGGTTTTTCAACACTAACACAAGTGCGAAAAGTGGTTTTTCCACACTAATACAAGTGCAAAAGTTGTTTCCTGCACCAACACAAGTGCGAAAAGTGGTTTTTCAACACTAACACAAGTGCGAAAAGTGGTTTTTCAACACTAACACAAGTGCGAAAAGTGGTTTTTCCACACTAATACAAGTGCAAAAGTGGTTTCCTGCACCAACACAAGTGCGAAAAGTGGTTTTTCAACACTAACACAAGTGCGAAAAGTGGTTTTTCAGCACTAACACAAGTGCAAAAAGTGTTTTTTCCACACTAATACAAGTGCAAAAGTGGTTTCCTGCACCAACACAAGTGCGAAAAGTGGTTTTTCAACACTAACACAAGTGCGAAAAGTGGTTTTTCAACACTATCACAAGTGCAAAAAGTGGTTTTCAACACTAACACAAGTGCGAAAAGTGGTTTTTCCACACTAATACAAGTGCAAAAGTGGTTTCCTGCACCAACACAAGTGCGAAAAGTGGTTTTTCAACACTAACACAAGTGCGAAAAGTGGTTTTTCAACACTAACACAAGTGCAAAAAGTGTTTTTTCCACACTAATACAAGTGCAAAAGTGGTTTCCTGCACCAACACAAGTGCGAAAAGTGGTTTTTCAACACTAACACAAGTGCGAAAAGTGGTTTTTCAACACTAACACAAGTGCAAAAAGTGTTTTTTCCACACTAATACAAGTGCAAAAGTGGTTTCCTGCACCAACACAAGTGCGAAAAGTGGTTTTTCAACACTAACACAAGTGCGAAAAGTGGTTTTTCAACACTAACACAAGTGCAAAAAGTGTTTTTTCCACACTAATACAAGTGCAAAAGTGGTTTCCTGCACCAACACAAGTGCGAAAAGTGGTTTTTCAACACTAACACAAGTGCGAAAAGTGGTTTTTCAACACTAACACAAGTGCAAAAAGTGTTTTTTCCACACTAATACAAGTGCAAAAGTGGTTTCCTGCACCAACACAAGTGCGAAAAGTGGTTTTTCAACACTAACACAAGTGCGAAAAGTGGTTTTTCAACACTATCACAAGTGCAAAAAGTGGTTTTCAACACTAACACAAGTGCGAAAAGTGGTTTTTCAACACAAACACAAGTGCGAAAAGTGTTTTTTCCACACTAATACAAGTGCAAAAGTGTTTTCCTGCACCAACACAAGTGCGAAAAGTGGTTTTTCAACACTAACACAAGTGCGAAAAGTGGTTTTTCCACACTAATACAAGTGCAAAAGTTGTTTCCTGCACCAACACAAGTGCGAAAAGTGGTTTTTGAACACTAACACAAGTGCGAAAGTGGTTTTTCAACACTATCACAAGTGCAAAAAGTGTTTTTTCCACACTAATACAAGTGCAAAAAGTGGTTTTCAACACTAACACAAGTGCGAAAAGTGGTTTTTCAACACAAACACAAGTGCGAAAAGTGTTTTTTCCACACTAATACAAGTGCAAAAGTGTTTTCCTGCACCAACACAAGTGCGAAAAGTGGTTTTTCAACACTAACACAAGTGCGAAAAGTGGTTTTTCCACACTAATACAAGTGCAAAAGTTGTTTCCTGCACCAACACAAGTGCGAAAAGTGGTTTTTCAACACTAACACAAGTGCAAAAAGTGTTATTTCCACACTAATACAAGTGCAAAAAGTGGTTTTCAACACTAACACAAGTGCGAAAAGTGGTTTTTCAACACAAACACAAGTGCGAAAAGTGTTTTTTCCACACTAATACAAGTGCAAAAGTGTTTTCCTGCACCAACACAAGTGCGAAAAGTGGTTTTTCAACACTAACACAAGTGCGAAAAGTGGTTTTTCCACACTAATACAAGTGCAAAAGTTGTTTCCTGCACCAACACAAGTGCGAAAAGTGGTTTTTCAACACTAACACAAGTGCGAAAAGTGGTTTTTCAACACTAACACAAGTGCGAAAAGTGGTTTTTCCACACTAATACAAGTGCAAAAGTGGTTTCCTGCACCAACACAAGTGCGAAAAGTGGTTTTTCAACACTAACACAAGTGCGAAAAGTGGTTTTTCAACACTAATACAAGTGCAAAAAGTGTTTTTTCCACACTAATACAAGTGCAAAAGTGGTTTCCTGCACCAACACAAGTGCGAAAAGTGGTTTTTCAACACTAACACAAGTGCGAAAAGTGGTTTTTCAACACTATCACAAGTGCAAAAAGTGGTTTTCAACACTAACACAAGTGCGAAAAGTGGTTTTTCCACACTAATACAAGTGCAAAAGTGGTTTCCTGCACCAACACAAGTGCGAAAAGTGGTTTTTCAACACTAACACAAGTGCAAAAAGTGGTTTTTCAACACTAACACAAGTGCGAAAAGTGGTTTTTCAACACTAACACAAGTGCGAAAAGTGGTTTTTCAACACTATCACAAGTGCAAAAAGTGGTTTTCAACACTAACACAAGTGCGAAAAGTGGGTTTTCCACACTAATACAAGTGCAAAAGTGGTTTCCTGCACCAACACAAGTGCGAAAAGTGGTTTTTCAACACTAACACAAGTGCGAAAGTGGTTTTTCAACACTATCACAAGTGCAAAAAGTGTTTTTTCCACACTAATACAAGTGCAAAAAGTGGTTTTCAACACTAACACAAGTGCGAAAAGTGGTTTTTCAACACAAACACAAGTGCGAAAAGTGTTTTTTCCACACTAATACAAGTGCAAAAGTGTTTTCCTGCACCAACACAAGTGCGAAAAGTGGTTTTTCAACACTAACACAAGTGCGAAAAGTGGTTTTTCCACACTAATACAAGTGCAAAAGTTGTTTCCTGCACCAACACAAGTGCGAAAAGTGGTTTTTCAACACTAACACAAGTGCGAAAAGTGGTTTTTCAACACTAACATAAGTGCAAAAAGTGTTTTTTCCACACTAATACAAGTGCAAAAGTGGTTTCCTGCACCAACACAAGTGCGAAAAGTGGTTTTTCAACACTAACACAAGTGCGAAAAGTGGTTTTTCAACACTAACACAAGTGCAAAAAGTGTTTTTTCCACACTAATACAAGTGCAAAAGTGGTTTCCTGCACCAACACAAGTGCGAAAAGTGGTTTTTCAACACTAACACAAGTGCGAAAAGTGGTTTTTCAACACTATCACAAGTGCAAAAAGTGGTTTTCAACACTAACACAAGTGCGAAAAGTGGGTTTTCCACACTAATACAAGTGCAAAAGTGGTTTCCTGCACCAACACAAGTGCGAAAAGTGGTTTTTCAACACTAACACAAGTGCGAAAAGTGGTTTTTCAACACTATCACAAGTGCAAAAAGTGTTTTTTCCACACTAATACAAGTGCAAAAAGTGGTTTTCAACACTAACACAAGTGCGAAAAGTGGTTTTTCAACACAAACACAAGTGCGAAAAGTGTTTTTTCCACACTAATACAAGTGCAAAAGTGTTTTCCTGCACCAACACAAGTGCGAAAAGTGGTTTTTCAACACTAACACAAGTGCAAAAAGTGTTTTTTCCACACTAATACAAGTGCAAAAGTGGTTTCCTGCACCAACACAAGTGCGAAAAGTGGTTTTTCAACACTAACACAAGTGCGAAAAGTGGTTTTTCAACACTAACACAAGTGCAAAAAGTGTTTTTTCCACACTAATACAAGTGCAAAAGTGGTTTCCTGCACCAACACAAGTGCGAAAAGTGGTTTTTCAACACTAACACAAGTGCGAAAAGTGGTTTTTCAACACTATCACAAGTGCAAAAAGTGGTTTTCAACACTAACACAAGTGCGAAAAGTGGTTTTTCAACACAAACACAAGTGCGAAAAGTGTTTTTTCCACACTAATACAAGTGCAAAAGTGTTTTCCTGCACCAACACAAGTGCGAAAAGTGGTTTTTCAACACTAACACAAGTGCGAAAAGTGGTTTTTCCACACTAATACAAGTGCAAAAGTTGTTTCCTGCACCAACACAAGTGCGAAAAGTGGTTTTTGAACACTAACACAAGTGCGAAAGTGGTTTTTCAACACTATCACAAGTGCAAAAAGTGTTTTTTCCACACTAATACAAGTGCAAAAAGTGGTTTTCAACACTAACACAAGTGCGAAAAGTGGTTTTTCAACACAAACACAAGTGCGAAAAGTGTTTTTTCCACACTAATACAAGTGCAAAAGTGTTTTCCTGCACCAACACAAGTGCGAAAAGTGGTTTTTCAACACTAACACAAGTGCGAAAAGTGGTTTTTCCACACTAATACAAGTGCAAAAGTTGTTTCCTGCACCAACACAAGTGCGAAAAGTGGTTTTTCAACACTAACACAAGTGCAAAAAGTGTTATTTCCACACTAATACAAGTGCAAAAAGTGGTTTTCAACACTAACACAAGTGCGAAAAGTGGTTTTTCAACACAAACACAAGTGCGAAAAGTGTTTTTTCCACACTAATACAAGTGCAAAAGTGTTTTCCTGCACCAACACAAGTGCGAAAAGTGGTTTTTCAACACTAACACAAGTGCGAAAAGTGGTTTTTCCACACTAATACAAGTGCAAAAGTTGTTTCCTGCACCAACACAAGTGCGAAAAGTGGTTTTTCAACACTAACACAAGTGCGAAAAGTGGTTTTTCAACACTAACACAAGTGCGAAAAGTGGTTTTTCCACACTAATACAAGTGCAAAAGTGGTTTCCTGCACCAACACAAGTGCGAAAAGTGGTTTTTCAACACTAACACAAGTGCGAAAAGTGGTTTTTCAACACTAATACAAGTGCAAAAAGTGTTTTTTCCACACTAATACAAGTGCAAAAGTGGTTTCCTGCACCAACACAAGTGCGAAAAGTGGTTTTTCAACACTAACACAAGTGCGAAAAGTGGTTTTTCAACACTATCACAAGTGCAAAAAGTGGTTTTCAACACTAACACAAGTGCGAAAAGTGGTTTTTCCACACTAATACAAGTGCAAAAGTGGTTTCCTGCACCAACACAAGTGCGAAAAGTGGTTTTTCAACACTAACACAAGTGCAAAAAGTGGTTTTTCAACACTAACACAAGTGCGAAAAGTGGTTTTTCAACACTAACACAAGTGCGAAAAGTGGTTTTTCAACAATATCACAAGTGCAAAAAGTGTTTTTTCCACACTAATACAAGTGCAAAAGTGGTTTCCTGCACCAACAGAAGTACGAAAAGTGGTTTTTCAACACTAACACAAGTGCGAAAAGTGTTTTTTCAACACTAACACAAGTGCGAAAAGTGGTTTTTCCACACTAATACAAGTGCAAAAGTGGTTTCCTGCACCAACACAAGTGTGAAAAGTGGTTTTTCAACACTAACACAAGTGCGAAAAGTGGTTTTTCAACACTATCACGAGTGCAAAACGTGTTTTTTCCACACTAATACAAGTGCAAAAGTGATTTCCTGCACCAACACAAGTGCGAAAAGTGGTTTTTCAACACTAACACAAGTGCAAAAAGTGGTTTTTCAACACTAACACAAGTGCGAAAAGTGGTTTTTCAACACTAACACAAGTGCGAAAAGTGGTTTTTCAACACGAACACAAGTGCGAAAAGTGGTTTTTCAACACTATCACAAGTGCAAAAAGTGGTTTTCAACACTAACACAAGTGCGAAAAGTGGGTTTTCCACACTAATACAAGTGCAAAAGTGGTTTCCTGCACCAACACAAGTGCGAAAAGTGGTTTTTCAACACTAACACAAGTGCGAAAGTGGTTTTTCAACACTATCACAAGTGCAAAAAGTGTTTTTTCCACACTAATACAAGTGCAAAAAGTGGTTTTCAACACTAACACAAGTGCGAAAAGTGGTTTTTCAACACAAACACAAGTGCGAAAAGTGTTTTTTCCACACTAATACAAGTGCAAAAGTGTTTTCCTGCACCAACACAAGTGCGAAAAGTGGTTTTTCAACACTAACACAAGTGCGAAAAGTGGTTTTTCCACACTAATACAAGTGCAAAAGTTGTTTCCTGCACCAACACAAGTGCGAAAAGTGGTTTTTCAACACTAACACAAGTGCGAAAAGTGGTTTTTCAACACTAACATAAGTGCAAAAAGTGTTTTTTCCACACTAATACAAGTGCAAAAGTGGTTTCCTGCACCAACACAAGTGCGAAAAGTGGTTTTTCAACACTAACACAAGTGCGAAAAGTGGTTTTTCAACACTAACACAAGTGCAAAAAGTGTTTTTTCCACACTAATACAAGTGCAAAAGTGGTTTCCTGCACCAACACAAGTGCGAAAAGTGGTTTTTCAACACTAACACAAGTGCGAAAAGTGGTTTTTCAACACTATCACAAGTGCAAAAAGTGGTTTTCAACACTAACACAAGTGCGAAAAGTGGGTTTTCCACACTAATACAAGTGCAAAAGTGGTTTCCTGCACCAACACAAGTGCGAAAAGTGGTTTTTCAACACTAACACAAGTGCGAAAAGTGGTTTTTCAACACTATCACAAGTGCAAAAAGTGTTTTTTCCACACTAATACAAGTGCAAAAAGTGGTTTTCAACACTAACACAAGTGCGAAAAGTGGTTTTTCAACACAAACACAAGTGCGAAAAGTGTTTTTTCCACACTAATACAAGTGCAAAAGTGTTTTCCTGCACCAACACAAGTGCGAAAAGTGGTTTTTCAACACTAACACAAGTACGAAAAGTGGTTTTTCCACACTAATACAAGTGCAAAAGTTGTTTCCTGCACCAACACAAGTGCGAAAAGTGGTTTTTCAACACTAACACAAGTGCGAAAAGTGGTTTTTCAACACTAACACAAGTGCGAAAAGTGGTTTTTCCACACTAATACAAGTGCAAAAGTGGTTTCCTGCACCAACACAAGTGCGAAAAGTGGTTTTTCAACACTAACACAAGTGCGAAAAGTGGTTTTTCAACACTAACACAAGTGCAAAAAGTGTTTTTTCCACACTAATACAAGTGCAAAAGTGGTTTCCTGCACCAACACAAGTGCGAAAAGTGGTTTTTCAACACTAACACAAGTGCGAAAAGTGGTTTTTCAACACTATCACAAGTGCAAAAAGTGGTTTTCAACACTAACACAAGTGCGAAAAGTGGTTTTTCCACACTAATACAAGTGCAAAAGTGGTTTCCTGCACCAACACAAGTGCGAAAAGTGGTTTTTCAACACTAACACAAGTGCAAAAAGTGGTTTTTCAACACTAACACAAGTGCGAAAAGTGGTTTTTCAACACTAACACAAGTGCGAAAAGTGGTTTTTCAACAATATCACAAGTGCAAAAAGTGTTTTTTCCACACTAATACAAGTGCAAAAGTGGTTTCCTGCACCAACAGAAGTACGAAAAGTGGTTTTTCAACACTAACACAAGTGCGAAAAGTGTTTTTTCAACACTAACACAAGTGCGAAAAGTGGTTTTTCCACACTAATACAAGTGCAAAAGTGGTTTCCTGCACCAACACAAGTGTGAAAAGTGGTTTTTCAACACTAACACAAGTGTGAAAAGTGGTTTTTCAACACTATCACGAGTGCAAAACGTGTTTTTTCCACACTAATACAAGTGCAAAAGTGATTTCCTGCACCAACACAAGTGCGAAAAGTGGTTTTTCAACACTAACACAAGTGCAAAAAGTGGTTTTTCAACACTAACACAAGTGCGAAAAGTGGTTTTTCAACACTAACACAAGTGCGAAAAGTGGTTTTTCAACACTAACACAAGTGCGAAAAGTGGTTTTTCAACACTAACACAAGTGCGAAAAGTGGTTTTTCAACACTATCACAAGTGCAAAAAGTGGTTTTCAACACTAACACAAGTGCGAAAAGTGGGTTTTCCACACTAATACAAGTGCAAAAGTGGTTTCCTGCACCAACACAAGTGCGAAAAGTGGTTTTTCAACACTAACACAAGTGCGAAAAGTGGTTTTTCAACACTATCACAAGTGCAAAAAGTGTTTTTTCCACACTAATACAAGTGCAAAAAGTGGTTTTCAACACTAACACAAGTGCGAAAAGTGGTTTTTCAACACAAACACAAGTGCGAAAATTGTTTTTTCCACACTAATACAAGTGCAAAAGTGTTTTCCTGCACCAACACAAGTGCGAAAAGTGGTTTTTCAACACTAACACAAGTGCGAAAAGTGGTTTTTCCACACTAATACAAGTGCAAAAGTTGTTTCCTGCACCAACACAAGTGCGAAAAGTGGTTTTTCAACACTAACACAGGTGCGAAAAGTGGTTTTTCAACACTAACACAAGTGCGAAAAGTGGTTTTTCCACACTAATACAAGTGCAAAAGTGGTTTCCTGCCCCAACACAAGTGCGAAAAGTGGTTTTTCAACACTAACACAAGTGCGAAAAGTGGTTTTTCAACACTAACACAAGTGCAAAAAGTGTTTTTTCCACACTAATACAAGTGCAAAAGTGGTTTCCTGCACCAAGACAAGTGCGAAAAGTGGTTTTTCAACACTAACACAAGTGCGAAAAGTGGTTTTTCAACACTATCACAAGTGCAAAAAGTGGTTTTCAACACTAACACAAGTGCGAAAAGTGGTTTTTCCACACTAATACAAGTGCAAAAGTGGTTTCCTGCACCAACACAAGTGCGAAAAGTGGTTTTTCAACACTAACACAAGTGCAAAAAGTGGTTTTTCAACACTAACACAAGTGCGAAAAGTGGTTTTTTCCACACTAATACAAGTGCAAAAGTGGTTTCCTGCACCAACACAAGTGCGAAAAGTGGTTTTTCAACACTAACACAAGTGCGAAAAGTGGTTTTTCAACACTATCACAAGTGCAAAAAGTGGTTTTCAACACTAACACAAGTGCGAAAAGTGGTTTTTCCACACTAATACAAGTGCAAAAGTGGTTTCCTGCACCAACACAAGTGTGAAAGTGGTTTTTCAACACTAACACAAGTGCGAAAAGTGGTTTTTAACACTAACACAAGTGCGAAAAGTGGTTTTTCAACACTAACACAAGTGTGAAAAGTGGTTTTTCAACACTAACACAAGTGCGAAAAGTGGTTTTTTCCACACTAATACAAGTGCAAAAGTGGTTTCCTGCACCAACACAAGTGCGAAAAGTGGTTTTTCAACACTAACACAAGTGCAAAAAGTGGTTTTTTCAACACTATCACAAGTGCAAAAAGTGTTTTTTCCACACTAATACAAGTGCAAAAGTGGTTTCCTGCACCAACACAAGTGCGAAAAGTGGTTTTTCAACACTAACACAAGTGCAAAAAGTGGTTTTTCAACACTAACACAAGTGCGAAAAGTGGTTTTTCAACACTAACACAAGTGCGAAAAGTGGTTTTTCAACACTAACACAAGTGCAAAAGTGGTTTCCTGCACCAACACAAGTGCGAAAAGTGGTTTTTCAACACTAACACAAGTGCGAAAAGTGGTTTTTCAACACTAACACAAGTGCGAAAGTGGTTTTTCAACACTAACACAAGTGCGAAAAGTGGTTTTTCAACACTAACACAAGTGCAAAAGTGGTTTCCTGCACCAACACAAGTGCGAAAAGTGGTTTTTCAACACTAACACAAGTGCGAAAAGTGGTTTTTCAACACTATCACAAGTGCAAAAAGTGGTTTTCAACACTAACACAAGTGCGAAAAGTGGTTTTTCCACACAAATACAAGTGCAAATGTGGTTTCCTGCACCAACACAAGTGCGAAAAGTGGTTTTTCAACACTAACACAAGTGCGAAAAGTGGTTTTTCAACACTATCACAAGTGCAAAAAGTGTTTTTTCCACACTAATACAAGTGCAAAAGTGGTTTCCTGCACCAACACAAGTGCGAAAAGTGGTTTTTTCAACACTAACACAAGTGCAAAAAGTGGTTTTTCAACACTAACACAAGTGCGAAAAGTGGTTTTTCAACACTAACACAGTGCGAAAAGTGGTTTTTCAACACTAACACAAGTGCGAAAAGTGGTTTTTCCACACTAATACAAGTGCAAAAGTGGTTTCCTGCACCAACCAAGTGCGAAAAGTGGTTTTTCAACACTAACACAGGTGCGAAAAGTGGTTTTTCAACACTATCACAAGTGCAAAAAGTGTTTTTTCCACACTAATACAAGTGCAAAAGTGGTTTTCCTGCACCAACACAATTGCGAAAAGTGGTTTTTCAACACTAACACAAGTGCGAAAAGTGGTTTTTCAACACTAACACAAGTGCGAAAAGTGTTTTTTCAACACTAACACAAGTGCGAAAAGTGGTTTTTCCACACTAATACAAGTGCAAAAGTGGTTTCCTGCACCAACACAAGTGCGAAAAGTGGTTTTTCAACACTAACACAAGTGCAAAAAGTGTTTTTTCCACACTAATACAAGTGCAAAAGTGGTTTTTCAACACTAACACAAGTGTGAAAAGTGGTTTTTCCACACTAATACAAGTGCAAAAGTGGTTTCCTGCACCAACACAAGTGCGAAATGTGGTTTTTCAACACTAACACAAGTGCGAAAAGTGGTTTTTCAACACTAACACAAGTGCGAAAAGTGGTTTTTCAACACTAACACAAGTGCGAAAAGTGGTTTTTCAACACTAACACAAGTGCGAAAAGTGGTTTTTCAACACAAACACAAGTGCGAAAAGTGTTTTTTCAACACTAACACAAGTGCGAAAAGTGTTTTTTCAACACTAACACAAGTGCGAAAAGTGGTTTTTCAACACTAACACAAGTGCGAAAAGTGGTTTTTCAACACTAACAGAAGTGCGAAAAGTGGTTTTTCAACACTAACACAAGTGCGAAAAGTGGTTTTTCAACACTAACACAAGTGCGAAAAGTGGTTTTTCAACACTAACACAAGTGCGAAAAGTGGTTTTTCAACACTAACACAAGTGCGAAAAGTGGTTTTTCCACACTAATACAAGTGTGAAAAGTGGTTTTTCCACACTAATACAAGTGCAAAAGTGGTTTCCTGCACCAACACAAGTGCGAAATGTGGTTTTTCAACACTAACACAAGTGCGAAAAGTGGTTTTTCAACACTAACACAAGTGCGAAAAGTGGTTTTTCAACACTAACACAAGTGCGAAAAGTGGTTTTTCAACACTAACACAAGTGCGAAAAGTGGTTTTTCAACACTAACACAAGTGCGAAAAGTGGGTTTTCCACACTAATACAAGTGCAAAAGTGGTTTCCTGCACCAACACAAGTGCGAAAAGTGGTTTTTCAACACTAACACAAGTGCAAAAAGTGTTTTTTCCACACTAATACAAGTGCAAAAAGTGGTTTTCAACACTAACACAAGTGCGAAAAGTGGTTTTTCAACACAAACACAAGTGCGAAAAGTGTTTTTTCCACACTAATACAAGTGCAAAAGTGTTTTCCTGCACCAACACAAGTGCGAAAAGTGGTTTTTCAACACTAACACAAGTGCGAAAAGTGGTTTTTCCACACTAATACAAGTGCAAAAGTTGTTTCCTGCACCAACACAAGTGCGAAAAGTGGTTTTTCAACACTAACACAAGTGCAAAAGTGGTTTCCTGCACCAACACAAGTGCGAAAAGTGGTTTTTCAACACTAACACAAGTGTGAAAAGTGGTTTTTCAACACTAACACAAGTGCAAAAAGTGTTTTTTCCACACTAATACAAGTGCAAAAGTGGTTTCCTGCACCAACACAAGTGTGAAAAGTGGTTTTTCAACACTAACACAAGTGCGAAAAGTGGTTTTTCAACACTATCACAAGTGCAAAAAGTGGTTTTCAACACTAACACAAGTGCGAAAAGTGGTTTTCCCACACTAATACAAGTGCAAAAGTGGTTTCCTGCACCAACACAAGTGCGAAAAGTGGTTTTTCAACACTAACACAAGTGCAAAAAGTGGTTTTTCAACACTAACACAAGTGCGAAAAGTGGTTTTTTCCACACTAATACAAGTGCAAAAGTGGTTTCCTGCACCAACACAAGTGCGAAAAGTGGTTTTTCAACACTAACACAAGTGCGAAAAGTGGTTTTTCAACACTATCACAAGTGCAAAAAGTGGTTTTCAACACTAACACAAGTGCGAAAAGTGGTTTTTCCACACTAATACAAGTGCAAAAGTGGTTTCCTGCACCAACACAAGTGTGAAAAGTGGTTTTTCAACACTAACACAAGTGCGAAAAGTGGTTTTTAAACACTAACACAAGTGCGAAAAGTGGTTTTTCAACACTAACACAAGTGTGAAAAGTGGTTTTTCAACACTAACACAAGTGCGAAAAGTGGTTTTTCCACACGAATACAAGTGCAAAAGTGGTTTCCTGCACCAACACAAGTGCGAAAAGTGGTTTTTCAACACTAACACAAGTGCGAAAAGTGGTTTTCCAACACTATCACAAGTGCAAAAAGTGGTTTTCAACACTAACACAAGTGCGAAAAGTGGTTTTTCCACACTAATACAAGTGCAAAAGTGGTTTCCTGCACCAACACAAGTGCGAAAAGTGGTTTTTCAACACTAACACAAGTGCGAAAAGTGGTTTTTCAACACTAACACAGGTGCGAAAAGTGGTTTTTCAACACTAACACAAGTGCGAAAAGTGGTTTTTCCACACTAATACAAGTGCAAAATTGGTTTCCTGCACCAACACAAGTGCGAAAAGTGGTTTTTCAACACTAACACAAGTGCGAAAAGTGGTTTTTCAACACTATCACAAGTGCAAAAAGTGTTTTTTCCACACTAATACAAGTGCAAAAGTGGTTTCCTGCACCAACACAAGTGCGAAAAGTGGTTTTTCAACACTAACACAAGTGCGAAAAGTGGTTTTTCAACACTAACACAAGTGCGAAAAGTGGTTTTTCAACACTAACACAAGTGCGAAAAGTGGTTTTTCAACACTATCACAAGTGCAAAAAGTGTTTTTTCCACACTAATACAAGTGCAAAAGTGGTTTCCTGCACCAACACAAGTGCGAAAAGTGGTTTTTCAACACTAACACAAGTGCGAAAAGTGGTTTTTCAACACTAACACAAGTGCGAAAAGTGGTTTTTCCACACTAATACAAGTGCAAAAGTGGTTTCCTGCACCAACACAATTGCGAAAAGTGGTTTTTCAACACTAACACAAGTGCGAAAAGTGGTTTTTCAACACTATCACAAGTGCAAAACGTGTTTTTTCCACACTAATACAAGTGCAAAAGTGGTTTCCTGCACCAACACAAGTGCGAAAAGAGGTTTTTCAACACTAACACAAGTGCGAAAAGTGGTTTTTCAACACTAACACAAGTGTGAAAAGTGGTTTTTCAACACTAACACAAGTGCGAAAAGTGGTTTTTCAACACTAACACAAGTGCGAAAAGTGGTTTTTCCACACTAATACAAGTGCAAAAGTGGTTTCCTGCACCAACACAAGTGCGAAAAGTGGTTTTTCAACACTAACACAAGTGCGAAAAGTGGTTTTTCAACACTATCACAAGTGCAAAAAGTGTTTTTTCCACACTAATACAAGTGCAAAAGTGGTTTCCTGCACCAACACAAGTGCGAAAAGTGGTTTTTCAACACTAACACAAGTGCGAAAAGTGGTTTTTCAACACTAACACAAGTGCGAAAAGTGGTTTTTCAACACGAACACAAGTGCGAAAAGTGGTTTTTCCACACTAATACAAGTGCAAAAGTGGTTTCCTGCACCAACACAAGTGTGAAAAGTGGTTTTTCAACACTAACACAAGTGCGAAAAGTGGTTTTTTCAACACTATCACGAGTGCAAAACGTGTTTTTTCCACACTAATACAAGTGCAAAAGTGATTTCCTGCACCAACACAAGTGCGAAAAGTGGGTTTCAACACTAACACATGTGCGAAAAGTGGTTTTTCAACACTAACACAAGTGCGAAAAGTGGTTTTTCAACACTAACACAAGTGCGAAAAGTGGTTTTTCAACACTAACACAAGTGCGAAAAGTGGTTTTTCAACAATATCACACGTGCAAAAAGTGTTTTTTCCACACTAATACAAGTGCAAAAGTGGTTTCCTGCACCAACAGAAGTGTGAAAAGTGGTTTTTCAACACTAACACAAGTGCGAAAAGTGGTTTTTCAACACTATCACGAGTGCAAAACGTGTTTTTTCCACACTAATACAAGTGCAAAAGTGATTTCCTGCACCAACACAAGTGCGAAAAGTGGTTTTTCAACACTAACACAAGTGCAAAAAGTGGTTTTTCAACACTAACAAAAGTGCGAAAAGTGGTTTTTCAACACTAACACAAGTGCGAAAAGTGGTTTTTCAACACTAACACAAGTGCGAAAAGTGGTTTTTCAACACTATCACAAGTGCAAAAAGTGGTTTTCAACACTAACACAAGTGCGAAAAGTGGGTTTTCCACACTAATAGAAGTGCAAAAGTGGTTTCCTGCACCAACACAAGTGCGAAAAGTGGTTTTTCAACACTAACACAAGTGCGAAAAGTGGTTTTTCAACACTATCACAAGTGCGAAAAGTGGTTTTTCCACACTAATACAAGTGCAAAAGTGTTTTCCTGCACCAACACAAGTGCGAAAAGTGGTTTTTCAACACTAACACAAGTGCGAAAAGTGGTTTTTCCACACTAATACAAGTGCAAAAGTTGTTTCCTGCACCAACACAAGTGCGAAAAGTGGTTTTTCAACACTAACACAAGTGCGAAAAGTGGTTTTTCAACACTAACACAAGTGCGAAAAGTGGTTTTTCCACAATAATACAAGTGCAAAAGTGGTTTCCTGCACCAACACAAGTGCGAAAAGTGGTTTTTCAACACTAACACAAGTGCGAAAAGTGGTTTTTCAACACTAACACAAGTGCAAAAAGTGTTTTTTCCACACTAATACAAGTGCAAAAAGTGGTTTTCAACACTAACACAAGTGCGAAAAGTGGTTTTTCAACACAAACACAAGTGCGAAAAGTGTTTTTTCCACACTAATACAAGTGCAAAAGTGTTTTCCTGCACCAACACAAGTGCGAAAAGTGGTTTTTCAACACTAACACAAGTGCGAAAAGTGGTTTTTAAACACTAACACAAGTGCGAAAAGTGGTTTTTCAACACTAACACAAGTGTGAAAAGTGGTTTTTCAACACTAACACAAGTGCGAAAAGTGGTTTTTCCACACTAATACAAGTGCAAAAGTGGTTTCCTGCACCAACACAAGTGCGAAAAGTGGTTTTTCAACACTAACACAAGTGCAAAAAGTGGTTTTTCAACACTATCACAAGTGCAAAAAGTGTTTTTTCCACACTAATACAAGTGCAAAAGTGGTTTCCTGCACCAACACAAGTGCGAAAAGTGGTTTTTCAACACTAACACAAGTGCAAAAAGTGGTTTTTCAACACTAACACAAGTGCGAAAAGTGGTTTTTCAACACTAACACAAGTGCGAAAAGTGGTTTTTCAACACTAACACAAGTGCAAAAGTGGTTTCCTGCACCAACACAAGTGCGAAAAGTGGTTTTTCAACACTAACACAAGTGCGAAAAGTGGTTTTTCAACACTAACACAAGTGCGAAAGTGGTTTTTCAACACTAACACAAGTGCGAAAAGTGGTTTTTCAACACTAACACAAGTGCAAAAGTGGTTTCCTGCACCAACACAAGTGCGAAAAGTGGTTTTTCAACACTAACACAAGTGCGAAAAGTGGTTTTTCAACACTATCACAAGTGCAAAAAGTGGTTTTCAACACTAACACAAGTGCGAAAAGTGGTTTTTCCACACAAATACAAGTGCAAATGTGGTTTCCTGCACCAACACAAGTGCGAAAAGTGGTTTTTCAACACTAACACAAGTGCGAAAAGTGGTTTTTCAACACTATCACAAGTGCAAAAAGTGTTTTTTCCACACTAATACAAGTGCAAAAGTGGTTTCCTGCACCAACACAAGTGCGAAAAGTGGTTTTTCAACACTAACACAAGTGCGAAAAGTGGTTTTTCAACACTAACACAAGTGCGAAAAGTGGTTTTTCAACACTAACACAAGTGCGAAAAGTGGTTTTTCAACACTAACACAAGTGCGAAAAGTGGTTTTTCCACACTAATACAAGTGCAAAAGTGGTTTCCTGCACCAACCAAGTGCGAAAAGTGGTTTTTCAACACTAACACAGGTGCGAAAAGTGGTTTTTCAACACTATCACAAGTGCAAAAAGTGTTTTTTCCACACTAATACAAGTGCAAAAGTGGTTTTCCTGCACCAACACAATTGCGAAAAGTGGTTTTTCAACACTAACACAAGTGCGAAAAGTGGTTTTTCAACACTAACACAAGTGCGAAAAGTGTTTTTTCAACACTAACACAAGTGCGAAAAGTGGTTTTTCCACACTAATACAAGTGCAAAAGTGGTTTCCTGCACCAACACAAGTGCGAAAAGTGGTTTTTCAACACTAATACAAGTGCAAAAGTGGTTTCCTGCACCAACACAAGTGCGAAAAGTGGTTTTTCAACACTAACACAAGTGCGAAAAGTGGTTTTTCAACACTATCACAAGTGCAAAAAGTGGTTTTCAACACTAACACAAGTGCGAAAAGTGGTTTTTCCACACTAATACAAGTGCAAAAGTGGTTTCCTGCACCAACACAAGTGCGAAAAGTGGTTTTTCAACACTAACACAAGTGCGAAAAGTGGTTTTTCAACACTAACACAAGTGCGAAAAGTGGTTTTTCAACACTAACACAAGTGCGAAAAGTGGTTTTTCAACAATATCACAAGTGCAAAAAGTGTTTTTTCCACACTAATACAAGTGCAAAAGTGGTTTCCTGCACCGACAGAAGTACGAAAAGTGGTTTTTCAACACTAACACAAGTGCGAAAAGTGTTTTTTCAACACTAACACAAGTGCGAAAAGTGGTTTTTCAACACTATCACGAGTGCAAAACGTGTTTTTTCCACACTAATACAAGTGCAAAAGTGGTTTCCTGCACCAACACAAGTGTGAAAAGTGGTTTTTCAACACTAACACAAGTGCGAAAAGTGGTTTTTCAACACTATCACGAGTGCAAAACGTGTTTTTTCCACACTAATACAAGTGCAAAAGTGATTTCCTGCACCAACACAAGTGCGAAAAGTGGTTTTTCAACACTAACACAAGTGCAAAAAGTGGTTTTTCAACACTAACACAAGTGCGAAAAGTGGTTTTTCAACACTAACACAAGTGCGAAAAGTGGTTTTTCAACACTAACACAAGTGCAAAAAGTGGTTTTCAACACTAACACAAGTGCGAAAAGTGGGTTTTCCACACTATCACAAGTGCAAAAAGTGGTTTTCAACACTAACACAAGTGCGAAAAGTGGGTTTTCCACACTAATACAAGTGCAAAAGTGGTTTCCTGCACCAACACAAGTGCGAAAAGTGGTTTTTCAACACTAACACAAGTGCGAAAAGTGGTTTTTCAACACTATCACAAGTGCAAAAAGTGTTTTTTCCACACTAATACAAGTGCAAAAAGTGGTTTTCAACACTAACACAAGTGCGAAAAGTGGTTTTTCAACACAAACACAAGTGCGAAAAGTGTTTTTTCCACACTAATACAAGTGCAAAAGTGTTTTCCTGCACCAACACAAGTGCGAAAAGTGGTTTTTCAACACTAACACAAGTGCGAAAAGTGGTTTTTCCACACTAATACAAGTGCAAAAGTTGTTTCCTGCACCAACACAAGTGCGAAAAGTGGTTTTTCAACACTAACACAAGTGCGAAAAGTGGTTTTTCAACACTAACACAAGTGCGAAAAGTGGTTTTTCCACACTAATACAAGTGCAAAAGTGGTTTCCTGCACCAACACAAGTGCGAAAAGTGGTTTTTCAACACTAACACAAGTGCGAAAAGTGGTTTTTCAACACTAACACAAGTGCAAAAAGTGTTTTTTCCACACTAATACAAGTGCAAAAGTGGTTTCCTGCACCAACACAAGTGCGAAAAGTGGTTTTTCAACACTAACACAAGTGCGAAAAGTGGTTTTTCAACACTATCACAAGTGCAAAAAGTGGTTTTCAACACTAACACAAGTGCGAAAAGTGGTTTTTCCACACTAATACAAGTGCAAAAGTGGTTTCCTGCACCAACACAAGTGCGAAAAGTGGTTTTTCAACACTAACACAAGTGCAAAAAGTGGTTTTTCAACACTAACACAAGTGCGAAAAGTGGTTTTTTCCACACTAATACAAGTGCAAAAGTGGTTTCCTGCACCAACACAAGTGCGAAAAGTGGTTTTTCAACACTAACACAAGTGCGAAAAGTGGTTTTTCAACACTATCACAAGTGCAAAAAGTGGTTTTCAACACTAACACAAGTGCGAAAAGTGGTTTTTCCACACTAATACAAGTGCAAAAGTGGTTTCCTGCACCAACACAAGTGTGAAAAGTGGTTTTTCAACACTAACACAAGTGCGAAAAGTGGTTTTTAAACACTAACACAAGTGCGAAAAGTGGTTTTTCAACACTAACACAAGTGTGAAAAGTGGTTTTTCAACACTAACACAAGTGCGAAAAGTGGTTTTTCCACACTAATACAAGTGCAAAAGTGGTTTCCTGCACCAACACAAGTGCGAAAAGTGGTTTTTCAACACTAACACAAGTGCAAAAAGTGGTTTTTCAACACTATCACAAGTGCAAAAAGTGTTTTTTCCACACTAATACAAGTGCAAAAGTGGTTTCCTGCACCAACACAAGTGCAAAAAGTGGTTTTTCAACACTAACACAAGTGCGAAAAGTGGTTTTTCAACACTAACACAAGTGCGAAAAGTGGTTTTTCAACACTAACACAAGTGCGAAAAGTGGTTTTTCAACACTAACACAAGTGCAAAAGTGGTTTCCTGCACCAACACAAGTGCGAAAAGTGGTTTTTCAACACTAACACAAGTGCGAAAAGTGGTTTTTCAACACTAACACAAGTGCGAAAAGTGGTTTTTCAACACTAACACAAGTGCGAAAAGTGGTTTTTCAACACTAACACAAGTGCAAAAGTGGTTTCCTGCACCAACACAAGTGCGAAAAGTGGTTTTTCAACACTAACACAAGTGCGAAAAGTGGTTTTTCAACACTATCACAAGTGCAAAAAGTGGTTTTCAACACTAACACAAGTGCGAAAAGTGGTTTTTCCACACAAATACAAGTGCAAATGTGGTTTCCTGCACCAACACAAGTGCGAAAAGTGGTTTTTCAACACTAACACAAGTGCGAAAAGTGGTTTTTCAACACTATCACAAGTGCAAAAAGTGTTTTTTCCACACTAATACAAGTGCAAAAGTGGTTTCCTGCACCAACACAAGTGCGAAAAGTGGTTTTTCAACACTAACACAAGTGCGAAAAGTGGTTTTTCAACACTAACACAAGTGCGAAAAGTGGTTTTTCAACACTAACACAAGTGCGAAAAGTGGTTTTTCAACACTAACACAAGTGCGAAAAGTGGTTTTTCCACACTAATACAAGTGCAAAAGTGGTTTCCTGCACCAACCAAGTGCGAAAAGTGGTTTTTCAACACTAACACAGGTGCGAAAAGTGGTTTTTCAACACTATCACAAGTGCAAAAAGTGTTTTTTCCACACTAATACAAGTGCAAAAGTGGTTTTCCTGCACCAACACAATTGCGAAAAGTGGTTTTTCAACACTAACACAAGTGCGAAAAGTGGTTTTTCAACACTAACACAAGTGCGAAAAGTGGTTTTTCAACACTAACACAAGTGCGAAAAGTGGTTTTTCCACACTAATACAAGTGCAAAAGTGGTTTCCTGCACCAACACAAGTGCGAAAAGTGGTTTTTCAACACTAACACAAGTGCAAAAAGTGTTTTTTCCACACTAATACAAGTGCAAAAGTGGTTTTTCAACACTAACACAAGTGTGAAAAGTGGTTTTTCCACACTAATACAAGTGCAAAAGTGGTTTCCTGCACCAACACAAGTGCGAAATGTGGTTTTTCAACACTAACACAAGTGCGAAAAGTGGTTTTTCAACACTAACACAAGTGCGAAAAGTGGTTTTTCAACACTAACACAAGTGCGAAAAGTGGTTTTTCAACACTAACACAAGTGCGAAAAGTGGTTTTTCAACACTAACTTAAGTGCGAAAAGTGGTTTTTCAACACTAACACAAGTGCGAAAAGTGGTTTTTCCACACTAATACAAGTGCAAAAGTGGTTTCCCGCACCAACACAAGTGCGAAAAGTGGTTTTTCAACACTAACACAAGTGCAAAAAGTGTTTTTTCCACACTAATACAAGTGCAAAAGTGATTTCCTGCACCAACACAAATGCGAAAAGTGGTTTTTCAACACTAACACAAGTGCGAAAAGTGGTTTTTCAACATTATCACAAGTGCAAAAAGTGTTTTTTCCACACTAATACAAGTGCAAAAGTGGTTTTTCAACACTAACACAAGTGCGAAAAGTGGTTTTTCAACACTAACACAAGTGCGAAAAGTGGTTTTTCAACACTAACACAAGTGCGAAAAGTGGTTTTTCAACACTAACACAAGTGCGAAAAGTGGTTTTTCAACACTAACACAAGTGCGAAAAGTGGTTTTTCAACACTAACACAAGTGCGAAAAGTGGTTTTTCAACACTAACAGAAGTGCGAAAAGTGGTTTTTCAACACTAACACAAGTGCGAAAAGTGGTTTTTCAACACTAACACAAGTGCGAAAAGTGGTTTTTCAACACTAACACAAGTGCGAAAAGTGGTTTTTCCACACTAATACAAGTGCAAAAGTGGTTTCCCGCACCAACACAAGTGCGAAAAGTGGTTTTTCAACACTAACACAAGTGCGAAAAGTGGTTTTTCAATAATAACACAAGTGCGAAAAGTGTTTTTTCCACACTAATACAAGTGCAAAAGTGGTTTCCTGCACCAACACAAGTGCGAAAAGTGATTTTTCAAAACTAACACAAGTGCAAAAAGTGGTTTTTCCACACTAATACAAGTGCAAAAGTGGTTTTTCAACACTAACACAAGTGCGAAAAGTGGTTTTTCCACACTAATACAAGTGCAAAAGTGTTTTTTCCACACTAATACAAGTGCAAAAGTGGTTTTTCAACACTCACAAATGCGAAAAGTGGTTTTCTGCACCAACACAAGTGCGAAAAGTGGTTTTTCAACACTAACACAAGTGCGAAAAGTGGTTTTTCCAAACTAATACAACTGCAAAAGTGGTTTACTGCACCGCCACAAGTGCGAAAAGTGGTTTTTCAACACTAACACAAGTGCGAAAAGTGGGCTTTCAACACTAACACAAGTGCGAAAAGTGGTTTTTCAACACTAACACAAGTGCAAAAAGTGGTTTTTCAACACTAACACAAGTGCGAAAAGTGGTTTCCCATCCGATCACCCATTCCGACCCCAAATTCCTCATCGACGATAACTAAACAATATATTATATGAATCGCACCGTACATACCTCCTTCTAGATCTTGTTCTTGTCTTGATATACTCACTCAGGCTCACTCTATCACGACTGAGTCCTCTCAGCTCTTCCAAATGGCGCCCGCTACGCCTCGTGTCCAGTCCACCTCCGAGTTCTTCTTCTTCGAAAGACCTTTGACACTTATGGCGGGGGCGTGATGACGTCACTGCGCTTCAGTCTTAGAAAACTAAGGGCGTGATGACGTCACTGCGGTTCAGTCTTAGAAAACTAATTTTTATATAAGTTAATATTTTCAATAACTCCTAGCGGCGAAGTCTTAGAGAATTTCGCAATAAGAAATAGAATCCTTCGGCGACGGAAATTTAACACGGTGTTTTCCTATGTAACTTTACCCTGAGGTAATTTTACCAAAAATCCCCGAAATTTCACGGGTCCAGCCCTATTGAGTGCCTGCGGCCTCTCAAGTCCCTTCACAGAGTCGGGCTAGAGTCAAGCTCAAAAGGGTTTTCTTTCCCCACTGATTCCGCCAAGCCCGTTCCCTTGGCTGTGGCTTCGCTGGATAGTAGATAGGGACAGTGAGGATCTCGTTCATCCCTTCATGCGCGTCACTGTTTAGATGACGAAATGAATGAGTTCATTCATTTTCGCTGCATGATTTTTCGGGTGACACCGTCACAATTTCGGTCTTCGAGGTCGGCCGATAGGCATAGTGTGACCGGAAGGGACGAGGTTCTCCTGACCACGTGGCCCTTGACTTGGTTTGTCCGCACAATGTGGGCGCTTTCAGGATGAACTTTAGCCGGGGAGCGTTTGGGCGCCCCAGTCTGATACTGCCGCCCACGCGCAGAACACCTTGTGAGTGCACGTGGGTCCTGGCGGTCCCACTGGCCTAGCGCTACCATGTTTAGACAGCGAAAGTCCGTCCCCGGGCACCACATCTGACTGTCTTATTCAGAGAGCATGGCGACGTGGGCACGGTAGGACACCCGCGGAGCCCAGGCGGACCGGGGATGCGCGAGCCTACGCGTTAGCGGGCTACGGCGGAATCAATGGCTTCAGCCACGTCCGGGCCGATATTCGGCCCGGCCGCACCGGGAATGAACTGGTTCGACGCCCGTGCTAGAGAGGTCGCGGGCGACTGAGCTGTGTTAACAAATTAATTAATTAATTTGAGACGTCCGATTCCTAGTGTTTGGAAATTTGGAAGAGCTTGACCCTAGCCTTTCCCTTGCGAGGGCAAGGAGGAACTTAACACTTGACACTTAAGCTTAGTTTGAAGTACACCCTGCCAGCGCCCACGGCGGGACGGCAGGGCAACCAGAAGGGACGAGGTTCTCCTGACCACGTGGCCCTCGATCTGGGAAGCGAGAGGCGTTCCATTAGTGGACGCGCCCCTCACGCCCGACTTTTGGGCGGCCCCGGCAGGCCGTTTGTTTTGACGTTCCGTGACAGGCCCCGCACCCCCACCTCCGGGCCGACCGGGCGACCGGAATGAATCCCGGTGTCCCGATCCGAACCTTCAGAGCGGGCCGGCTGCACTTTCCGTCCCTGCGGTCCCAAATACCGGAACCACCCGCATACCACTTTATTCGACAAAATGAGGTGCGGCCTACAGCCTTAGAAAACCAACCCTATATAAGTCAATACCTCCAACGAGAGGGTGATGGCAGGGTGGTGGGGGAGGATGATGGGGGAGGGTGATGGGAGGGTGATGGCAGGGTGATGGCAGGGTGATGGGGGAGGGTGATGGGGGAGGGTGATGGGGCAGGGTGATGGGGCAGGGTGATGGGGCAGGGTGATTGGGCAGGGTGATGGGGCAGGGTGATGGGAGGGTGATGGGAGGGTGATGGGAGGGTGATGGGATGGGAGGGAGAAGTTTGTTTTGACGTTCCGTGACAGGCCCCGCACCCCCACCTCCGGGCCGACCGGGCGACCGGAATGAATCCCGGTGTCCCGATCCGAACCTTCAGAGCGGGCCGGCTGGGGAGTGCCAAGCACCCCATACCTGCACTTTCCGTCCCTGCGGTCCCAAATACCGGGACCACCCGAATACCACTTTATTTGACAAAATGAGGTGCGGCCTACAGCCTTAGAAAACCAACCCTAAATAAGTCAATACCTCCAACGACACAGGTGCGCATTCGTGCCGCGTGACGTGGTGACGTCATCGCGCTTTCACCTTAAAAGATTTATTTGATATTTTGATATAAACCTTAGAAAACCAACCCTACAGAAGTCAGATGGTCCAATAAAGGGTGATGGGAGGGTGATGGCAGGGTGATGGGAGGGTGGTGGGAGGGTGATGGCAGGGTGGTGGGAGGGTGATGGCAGGGTGATGGGAGGGTGATGGCAGGGTGATGGGAGGGTGATGGCAGGGTGATGGGAGGGTGATGGCAGAGGGTGATGGGGGAGGGTGATGGCAGGGTGATGGGAGGGTGATGGCAGGGTGATGGGAGGGTGATGGCAGGGTGATGGGGGAGGGTGATGGGGGAGGGCGATGGGGCCTCCCTATAGAAGTCAGTATCTCCAACGACACAGGCGCGAATTCGTGCCACGTGACGTGTTGACGTCATCACACTTTCCAGTCAAAAGACCCATTTGATATAAGTTAATATTCTGATATAAGCTTTAGAAAACCAACCCTATATAAGTCAATACCTCCAACGATACAGGTGCGCAAAATACAAAATCACAAAAGATTTATTTGATATAAGTTAATATTTTGAATAACTCGGTCAATATCAGTCCGAATTTCGCCAAATAAAGGTTCCCGTTATCCACAGATACCCCTGTATCCTCCTAGAGGCGAAGTCAGGATGAATTTCGCAAAAAATAAAGTCCTTCGGCAACGAAGATTTAACATGGGGCTTTCCTATGTAAATTTACCCTGAAGTAATTTTACCGAAAATCCTGGAAATTTCGCAGGGCCAGTTTCTGTCGAGTGTTAAGACGTACTAGCGACTGCGAAATCCGGAATCAGAATTAAAATCCGAGCCTCCGTTAGCTCTAAGGGCCTTCAAGAGCAAATCGCCTATATTCCTAATGAAAAAAAAATAAAAAAAACCCGGAGTTCCTAAATCCCGAATCCCATGCCATCCGATGTCAATCCATATATCTATACCTCCCTACGAACGAACGTTATGCATCTAATGATAAGCATAAGAACCATCAAAAAATATTTTAAAACCACTTTATTGGACAAAATGAGGTGCGGCCTAGCATCTAGTCGAGACCAAGTCCCCCAGGCCGATCACCCATTCCGACCCCAAATTCCTCATCGACGATAACTAAACAATATATTATATGAATCGCACCGTACATACCTCCTTCTAGATCTTGTTCTTGATATACTCACTCAGGCTCACTCTATCACGACTGAGTCCTCTCAGCTCTTCCAAATGGCGCCCGCTACGCCTCGTGTCCAGTCCACCTCCGAGTTCTTCTTCTTCGAAAGACCTTTGACACTTATGGCGGGGGCGTGATGACGTCACTGCGCTTCAGTCTTAGAAAACTAATTTTTATATAAGTTAATATTTTCAATAACTCCTAGAGGCGAAGTCTTAGAGAATTTCGCAATAAGAAATAGAGTCCTTCGGCGACGGAAATTTAACACGGTGTTTTCCTATGTAACTTTATCCTGAGGTAATTTTACCAAAAATCCCCGAAATTTCACGGGTCCAGCCCTATTGAGTGCCTGCGGCCTCTCAAGTCCCTTCACAGATTCGGGCTAGAGTCAAGCTCAAAAGGGGTTTTCTTTCCCCACTGATTCCGCCAAGCCCGTTCCCTTGGCTGTGGGTTCGCTGGATAGTAGATAGGGACAGTGAGGATCTCGTTCATCCCTTCATGCGCGTCACTGTTTAGATGACAAAATGAATGAGTTCATTCATTTTCGCTGCATGATTTCGGGTGACACCGTCACAATTTCGGTCTTCGAGGCCGGCCGATAGGCACAGTGTGATCGGAAGGGACGAGGTTCTCCTGACCACGTGGCCCTTGACTTGGTTTGTCCGCACAATGTGGGCGCTTTCAGGATGAACTTTAGCCGGGGAGCGTTTGGGTGCGTGGCGCCTTTGGGCGCCCCGGTCTGATACTGCCGCCCACGCGCAGAACACCTTGTGAGTGCACGTGGGTCCCGGCGGTCCCACTGGCCTAGCGCTACCATGTTTAGACAGCGAAATCCGTCCCCGGGCACCGGCAAGCCAGGCACGGTAGGACACCCGCGGAGCCCCGGCGGACCAGGGGCGCGCGAGCCTACGCGTTAGCGTGCTACGGCGGAATCAACGGCTTCGGCCACGGCCGAGCCGATACTCGGCCCGGTCGCCCGGAAATGAACTGGTTCGACGCCCGCGCTAGAGAGGTCGCGGGCGACTGAGATGTATTTACAAATTAGTTAATTAATTTGAGACGTCCGATTTCTAGTGTTTGGAAATTTGGAAGAGCTTGACCCTAGCCTTTCCCTTGCGAGGGCAAGGAGGAACTTAACACTTGACACTTAAGCTTAGTTTGAAGTACACCCTGCCAGCGCCCACGGTGGGACGGCAGGGCAACCAGAAGGGACGAGGTTCTCCTGACCACGTGGCGCTCGATCTGGGAAGCGAGAGGCGTTCCATTAGTGGACGCGCCCCTCACGCCCGACTTTTGGGCGGCCCCGGCAGGCCGTTTGTTTTGACGTTCCGTGACAGGCCCCGCACCCCCACCTCCGGGCCGACCGGGCGACCGGAATGAATCCCGGTGTCCCGATCCGAACCTTCAGAGCGGGCCGGCTGCACTTTCCGTCCCTGCGGTCCCAAATACCGGAACCACCCGCATACCACTTTATTCGACAAAATGAGGTGCGGCCTACAGCCTTAGAAAACCAACCCTATATAAGTCAATACCTCCAACGAGAGGGTGGTGGGAGGGTGATGGCAGGGTGGTGGGGGAGGATGATGGGGGAGGGTGATGGGAGGGTGATGGGGGAGGGTGATGGGGCAGGGTGATGGGGCAGGGTGATGGGGCAGGGTGATGGGGCAGGGTGATGGGGCAGGGTGATGGGAGGGTGATGGGAGGGTGATGGGAGGGTGATGGGAGGGTGATGGGATGGGAGGGAGGAGTTTGTTTTGACGTTCCGTGACAGGCCCCACACCCCCACCTCCGGGCCGACCGGGCGACCGGAATGAATCCCGGTGTCCCGATCCGAACCTTCAGAGCGGGCCGGCTGGGGAGTGCCAAGCACCCCGTACCTGCACTTTCCGTCCCTGCGGTCCCAAATACCGGGACCACCCGAATACCACTTTATTTGACAAAATGAGGTGCGGCCTACAGCCTTAGAAAACCAACCCTAAATAAGTCAATA
Source organism: Myxine glutinosa (assembly GCF_964187855.1). NCBI lineage: Eukaryota > Metazoa > Chordata > Myxini > Myxiniformes > Myxinidae > Myxine > Myxine glutinosa. Next base: position 208,371 of record NW_027616523.1, on the reverse strand, counting down.
CCTCCAACGACACAGGTGCGCATTCGTGCCGCGTGACGTGGTGACGTCATCGCGCTTTCACCTTAAAAGATTTATTTGATATTTTGATATAAACCTTAGAAAACCAACCCTACAGAAGTCAGATGGTCCAATAAAGGGTGATGGGAGGGTGATGGCAGGGTGATGGGAGGGTGGTGGGAGGGTGATGGCAGGGTGGTGGGAGGGTGATGGGAGGGTGATGGCAGGGTGATGGGATGGGAGGGAGGAGTTTGTTTTGACGTTCTGTGACAGGCCCCGCACCCCCACCTCCGGGCCGACCGGGCGACCGGAATGAATCCCGGTGTCCCGATCCAAACCTTCAGAGCGGGCCGGCTGGGGAGTGCCAAGCACCCCGTACCTGCACTTTCCGTCCCTGCGGTCCCCAATACCGGAACCACCCGAATACCACTTTATTTGACAAAATGAGGTGCGGCCTACAGCCTTAGAAAACCAACCCTAAATAAGTCAATACCTCCAACGAGAGGGTGGTAGGAGGGTGATGGCAGGGTGATGGGAGGGTGATGGGAGGGTGATGGCAGGGTGATGGGAGGGTGATGGGGGAGGGTGATGGGGCAGGGTGATGGGGCAGGGTGATGGGGCAGGGTGATGGGGCAGGGTGATGGGGCAGGGTGATGGGGGCAGGGTGATGGGAGGGTGATGGCAGGGTGATGGGAGGGTGATGGCAGAGGGTGTTGGCAGAGGGTGATGGCAGAGGGTGATGGCGGAGGGTGATGGCAGAGGGTGACGGGGGAGGGTGACGGGGGAGGGTGACGGGGGAGGGTGATGGGAGGGTGATGGCAGGGTGATGGGGGAGGGTGATGGCAGGGTGATGGGAGGGTGATGGCAGGGTGATGGGGGAGGGTGATGGGGGAGGGTGATGGGGCCTCCCTATAGAAGTCAGTATCTCCCACGACACAGGCGCGCATTCGTGCCACGTGACGTGGTGACGTCATCACACTTTCCCCTAAAAAGACCCATTTGATATAAGTTAATATTCTGATATTAGCTTTAGAAAACCAACCCTATATAAGTCAATACCTCCAACGATACAGGTGCGCAAAATACAAAATCACAAAATATTTATTTGATATAAGTTAATATTTTGAATAACTCGGTCAATATCAGTCCGAATTTCGCCAAATAAAGGTTCCCGTTATCCACAGATACCCCTGTATCCTCCTAGATGCGAAGTCAGGATGAATTTCGCAAAAAATAAAGTCCTTCGGCAACGAAAATTTAGCATGGGGTTTTCCTATGTAAATTTACCCTGAAGTAATTTTACCAAAGATCATCGACATTTCGCGGGGCCAGTTCTATCGAGTGTTAAGCTAATCTAGCGACTGCGAAATCTGGAAACAGAATTAAAATCCGACCTATCGTTGGCCCTGGAAGGATTCAAAAAGAACTAGGATTATTTTTCCTCTGCAAGAATGTACGGAGCTCTTAAATCTCCATCCCTTAACATCCATTGACAATCCATCATGTTCCCCATAGCTATTTATGTTATGCATCTAACGGTGAGCATAAGAACCATCAAAAAATATTTTGTGACCACTTTATTTAACAAAATGAGGTGCGGCCTAGCATCTAGTCGACACCAAGTCATCCCGGCCTACCACCCATTCCGACCCCAAATTCCTCATCGACGATAACTAAACAATATATTATATGAATCGCACCGTACATACCTCCTTCTAGATCTTGATCTTGTCTTGTATGCTCACTCAGGCTCACTCTATCACGACTGAGTCCTCTCAGCTCTTCCAAATGGCGTCCGTTCCGCCTCGTGTCCATTCCAACTCCGAGTGCCTCTTCTTCGAAAGACCTTTGACCCTCATGGCGGGGGCGTGATGACGTCACTGCGCTTCAGTCTTAGAAAATTAAGGGCGTGATGACGTCACTGCGCTTCAGTCTGAGAAAACTAATTTTTATATAAGTTAATATTTTCAATAACTCCTAGAGGCGAAGTCTTAGAGAATTTCGCAATAAGAAATAGAGTCCTTCGGCGACGGAAATTTAACACGGTGTTTTCCTATGTAACTTTACCCTGAGGTAATTTTACCAAAAATCCCCGAAATTTCACGGGTCCAGCCCTATTGAGTGCCTGCGGCCTCTCAAGTCCCTTCACAGAGTCAGGCTAGAGTCAAGCTCAAAAGGGTTTTCTTTCCCCACTGATTCCGCCAAGCCCGTTCCCTTGGCTGTGGCTTCGCTGGATAGTAGATAGGGACAGTGAGGATCTCGTTCATCCCTTCATGCGCGTCACTGTTTAGATGACGAAATGAATGAGTTCATTCATTTTCGCTGCATGATTTTTCGGGTGACACCGTCACAATTTCGGTCTTCGAGGCCGGCCGATACGCACAGTTGTGACCGGAAGGGACGAGGTTCTCCTGACCACGTGGCCCTTGACTTGGTTTGTCCGCACAATGTGGGCGCTTTCACTTTCAGGATGAACTTTAGCCGGGGAGCGTTTGGGCGCCCCAGTCTGATACTGCCGCCCACGCGCAGAACAACTTGTGAGTGCACGTGGGTCCCGGCGGTCCCACTGGCCTAGCGCTACCATGTTTAGACAGGGAACTCCGTCCCCGGGCACCGGCACCTACTCCCGGAAGCAAGAGAGATCAGCAGTGCCGGGCACGGTAGGGCACCCGCGGAGCCCAGGCGGACCGGGGACGCGCGAGCCTACACGTTAGCGGGCTACGGCGGAATCAATGGCTTCAGACACGTCCGGGCCGATATTCGGCCCGGCCGCACCGGGAATGAACTGGTTCGACGCCCGCGCTAGAGAGGTCGCGGGCGACTGAGATGTGTTAACAAATTAATTAATTAATTTGAGATGTCCGATTCCTAGTGTTTGGAAATTTGGAAGAGCTTGACCCTAGCCTTTCCATTGCGAGGGCAAGGAGGAACTTAACACTTGACACTTAAGCTTAGTTTGAAGTACACCCTGCCAGCGCTCCCGGTGGGACGGCAGGGCAACCAGAAGGGACGAGGGTCTCCTGACCACGTGGCCCTCGATCTGGGAAGCGAGAGGCGTTCCATTAGTGGACGCGCCCCTCACGCCCGACTTTTGGGCGGCCCCGGCAGGCCGTTTGTTTTGACGTTCCGTGACAGGCCCCGCACCCCCACCTCCGGGCCGACCGGGCGACCGGAATGAATCCCGGTGTCCCGATCCGAACCTTCAGAGCGGGCCGGCTGCACTTTCCGTCCCTGCGGTCCCAAATACCGGAACCACCCGCATACCACTTTATTCGACAAAATGAGGTGCGGCCTACAGCCTTAGAAAACCAACCCTATATAAGTCAATACCTCCAACGAGAGGGTGGTGGGAGGGTGATGGCAGGGTGGTGGGGGAGGATGATGGGGGAGGGTGATGGGAGGGTGATGGGGGAGGGTGATGGGGGAGGGTGATGGGGCAGGGTGATGGGGCAGGGTGATGGGGCAGGGTGATGGGGCAGGGTGATGGGAGGGTGATGGGAGGGTGATGGGAGGGTGATGGGAGGGTGATGGGAGGGTGATGGGAGGGTGATGGGATGGGAGGGAGGAGTTTGTTTTGACGTTCCGTGACAGGCCCCACACCCCCACCTCCGGGCCGACCGGGCGACCGGAATGAATCCCGGTGTCCCGATCCGAACCTTCAGAGCGGGCCGGCTGGGGAGTGCCAAGCACCCCGTACCTGCACTTTCCGTCCCTGCGGTCCCAAATACCGGGACCACCCGAATACCACTTTATTTGACAAAATGAGGTGCGGCCTACAGCCTTAGAAAACCAACCCTAAATAAGTCAATACCTCCAACGACACAGGTGCGCATTCGTGCCGCGTGACGTGGTGACGTCATCGCGCTTTCACCTTAAAAGATTTATTTGATATTTTGATATAAACCTTAGAAAACCAACCCTACAGAAGTCAGATGGTCCAATAAAGGGTGATGGGAGGGTGATGGCAGGGTGATGGGAGGGTGGTGGGAGGGTGATGGCAGGGTGGTGGGAGGGTGATGGGAGGGTGATGGGAGGGTGATGGGATGGGAGGGAGGAGTTTGTTTTGACGTTCCGTGACAGGCCCCGCACCCCCACCTCCGGGCCGACCGGGTGACCGGAATGAATCCCGGTGATCCGATCCGAACCTTCAGAGCGGGCCGGCTGGGGAGTGCCAAGCACCCCGTACCTGCACTTTCCGTCCCTGCGGTCCCAAATACCGGAACCACCCGAATACCACTTTATTTGACAAAATGAGGTGCGGCCTACAGCCTTAGAAAACCAACCCTAAATAAGTCAATACCTCCAACGAGAGGGTGGTGGGAGGGTGATGGCAGGGTGATGGGAGGGTGATTGCAGGGTGATGGGAGGGTGATGGCAGGGTGATGGGAGGGTGATGGGAGGGTGATGGCAGGGTGATGGGGGAGGGTGATGGGGCAGGGTGATGGCAGGGTGATGGCAGGGTGATGGGAGGGTGATGGCAGGGTGATGGGAGGGTGATGGCAGGGTGATGGGGGAGGGTGATGGCAGGGTGATGGGGGAGGGTGATGGGGCAGGGTGATGGGGCAGGGTGATGGGAGGGTGATGGGAGGGTGATGGGAGGGTGATGGCAGGGTGATGGGATGGGAGGGAGGAGTTTGTTTTGACGTTCTGTGACAGGCCCCGCACCCCCACCTCCGGGCCGACCGGGCGACCGGAATGAATCCCGGTGTCCCGATCCAAACCTTCAGAGCGGGCCGGCTGGGGAGTGCCAAGCACCCTGTACCTGCACTTTCCGTCCCTGCGGTCCCCAATACCGGAACCACCCGAATACCACTTTATTTGACAAAATGAGGTGCGGCCTACAGCCTTAGAAAACCAACCCTAAATAAGTCAATACCTCCAACGAGAGGGTGGTAGGAGGGTGATGGCAGGGTGATGGGAGGGTGATGGGAGGGTGATGGCAGGGTGATGGGAGGGAGATGGGGGAGGGTGATGGGGCAGGGTGATGGGGCAGGGTGATGGGGCAGGGTGATGGGGCAGGGTGATGGGAGGGTGATGGCAGGGTGATGGGAGGGTGATGGCAGAGGGTGTTGGCAGAGGGTGATGGCAGAGGGTGATGGCAGAGGGTGACGGGGGAGGGTGACGGGGGAGGGTGATGGGAGGGTGATGGCAGGGTGATGGGGGAGGGTGATGGCAGGGTGATGGGAGGGTGATGGCAGGGTGATGGGGGAGGGTGATGGGGGAGGGTGATGGGGCCTCCCTATAGAAGTCAGTATCTCCCACGACACAAGCGCGCATTCGTGCCACGTGACGTGGTGACGTCATCACACTTTCCCCTAAAAAGACCCATTTGATATAAGTTAATATTCTGATATTAGCTTTAGAAAACCAACCCTATATAAGTCAATACCTCCAACGATACAGGTGCGCAAAATACAAAATCACAAAATATTTATTTGATATAAGTTAATATTTTGAATAACTCGGTCAATATCAGTCCGAATTTCGCCAAATAAAGGTTCCCGTTATCCACAGATACCCCTGTATCCTCCTAGAGGCGAAGTCAGGATGAATTTCGCAAAAAATAAAGTCCTTCGGCAACGAAAATTTAGCATGGGGTTTTCCTATGTAAATTTACCCTGAAGTAATTTTACCAAAGATCATCGACATTTCGCGGGGCCAGTTCTATCGAGTGTTAAGCTAATCTAGCGACTGCGAAATCTGGAAACAGAATTAAAATCCGACCTATCGTTGGCCCTGGAAGGATTCAAAAAGAACTAGGATTATTTTTCCTCTGCAAGAATGTACGGAGCTCTTAAATCTCCATCCCTTAACATCCATTGACAATCCATCATGTTCCCCATAGCTATTTATGTTATGCATCTAACGGTGAGCATAAGAACCATCAAAAAATATTTTGTGACCACTTTATTTAACAAAATGAGGTGCGGCCTAGCATCTAGTCGACACCAAGTCATCCCGGCCTACCACCCATTCCGACCCCAAATTCCTCATCGACGATAACTAAACAATATATTATATGAATCGCACCGTACATACCTCCTTCTAGATCTTGATCTTGTCTTGTATGCTCACTCAGGCTCACTCTATCACGCCTGAGTCCTCTCAGCTCTTCCAAATGGCGTCCGTTCCGCCTCGTGTCCAGTCCAAGTGTCCAACTCCGAGTGCCTCTTCTTCGAAAGACCTTTGACCCTCATGGCGGGGGCGTGATGACGTCACTGCGCTTCAGTCTTAGAAAATTAAGGGCGTGATGACGTCACTGCGCTTCAGTCTGAGAAAACTAATTTTTATATAAGTTAATATTTTCAATAACTCCTAGAGGCGAAGTCTTAGAGAATTTCGCAATAAGAAATAGAGTCCTTCGGCGACGGAAATTTAACACGGTGTTTTCCTATGTAACTTTACCCTGAGGTAATTTTACCAAAAATCCCCGAAATTTCACGGGTCCAGCCCTATTGAGTGCCTGCGGCCTCTCAAGTCCCTTCACAGAGTCAGGCTAGAGTCAAGCTCAAAAGGGTTTTCTTTCCCCACTGATTCCGCCAAGCCCGTTCCCTTGGCTGTGGCTTCGCTGGATAGTAGATAGGGACAGTGAGGATCTCGTTCATCCCTTCATGCGCGTCACTGTTTAGATGACGAAATGAATGAGTTCATTCATTTTCGCTGCATGATTTTTCGGGTGACACCGTCACAATTTCGGTCTTCGAGGCCGGCCGATACGCACAGTTGTGACCGGAAGGGACGAGGTTCTCCTGACCACGTGGCCCTTGACTTGGTTTGTCCGCACAATGTGGGCGCTTTCACTTTCAGGATGAACTTTAGCCGGGGAGCGTTTGGGCGCCCCAGTCTGATACTGCCGCCCACGCGCAGAACAACTTGTGAGTGCACGTGGGTCCCGGCGGTCCCACTGGCCTAGCGCTACCATGTTTAGACAGCGAACTCCGTCCCCGGGCACCGGCACCTACTCCCGGAAGCAAGAGAGATCAGCAGTGCCGGGCACGGTAGGGCACCCGCGGAGCCCAGGCGGACCGGGGACGCGCGAGCCTACACGTTAGCGGGCTACGGCGGAATCAATGGCTTCAGACACGTCCGGGCCGATATTCGGCCCGGCCGCACCGGGAATGAACTGGTTCGATGCCCGCGCTAGAGAAGTCGCGGGCGACTGAGATGTGTTAACAAATTAATTAATTAATTTGAGATGTCCGATTCCTAGTGTTTGGAAATTTGGAAGAGCTTGACCCTAGCCTTTCCATTGCGAGGGCAAGGAGGAACTTAACACTTGACACTTAAGCTTAGTTTGAAGTACACCCTGCCAGCGCTCCCGGTGGGACGGCAGGGCAACCAGAAGGGACGAGGGTCTCCTGACCACGTGGCCCTCGATCTGGGAAGCGAGAGGCGTTCCATTAGTGGACGCGCCCCTCACGCCCGACTTTTGGGCGGCCCCGGCAGGCCGTTTGTTTTGACGTTCCGTGACAGGCCCCGCACCCCCACCTCAGGGCCGACAGGGCGACCGGAATGAATCCCGGTGTCCCGATCCGAGCCTTCAGAGCGGGCCGGCTGCACTTTCCATCCCTGCGGTCCCAAATACCGGAACCACCCGAATACCACTTTATTTTGACAAAATGAGGTGCAGCCTACAGCCTTAGAAAACCAGCCCTATATAAGTCAATACCTCCAACGATACAGGCGCGCATTCATGCCACGTGACGTGGTGACATCATCGCGCTTTCACCTTAAAAGATTTATTTGATATTTTGATATAAACCTTAGAAAACCAACCCTACAGAAGTCAAATGGTCCAATAAAGGGTGATGGGAGGGTGATGGCAGGGTGATGGGAGGGTGGTGGGAGGGTGATGGCAGGGTGATGGGAGGGTGATGGCAGGGTGATGGCAGGGTGATGGCAGGGTGATGGGAGGGTGATGGGAGGGTGATGGCAGGGTGATGGCAGGGTGATGGCAGGGTGATGGGAGGGTGATGGCAGGGTGATGGGGGAGGGTGATGGGGGAGGGTGATGGGGCAGGGTGATGGGGCAGGGTGATGGGAGGGTGATGGGAGGGTGATGGGATGGGAGGGAGGAGTTTGTTTTGACGTTCCGTGACAGGCCCCGCACCCCCACCTCCGGGCCGACCGGGCGACCGGAATGAATCCCGGTGTCCCGATCCGAACCTTCAGAGCGGGCCGGCTGGGGAGTGCCAAGCACCCCGTACCTGCACTTTCCGTCCCTGCGGTCCCAAATACCGGAACCACCCGAATACCACTTTATTTTGACAAAATGAGGTGCGGCCTACAGCCTTAGAAAACCAGCCCTATATAAGTCAATACCTCCAACGATACAGGCGCGCATTCGTACCGTGTGACGTGGTGACGTCATCGCGCTTTCACCTTAAAAGATTTATTTGATATTTTGATATAAACCTTAGAAAACCAACCCTACAGAAGTCAAATGGTCCAATAAAGGGTGATGGGAGGGTGATGGCAGGGTGATGGGAGGGTGGTGGGAGGGTGATGGCAGGGTGGTGGGAGGGTGATGGCAGGGTGATGGGAGGGTGATGGCAGGTTGATGGGAGGGTGATGGCAGGGTGATGGGAGGGTGATGGCAGGGTGATGGGAGGGTGATGGCAGGGTGATGGGGGAGGGTGATGGGGGAGGGTGATGGGGCAGGGTGATGGGGCAGGGTGATGGGAGGGTGATGGGAGGGTGATGGGAGGGTGATGGGAGGGTGATGGGATGGGAGGGAGGAGTTTGTTTTGACGTTCCGTGACAGGCCCCGCACCCCCACCTCCGGGCCGACCGGAATGAATCCCGGTGTCCCGATCTGAACCTTCAGAGCGGGCCGGCTGGGGAGTGCCAAGCACCCCGTACCTGCACTTTCCGTCCCTGCGGTCCCAAATACCGGAACCACCCGAATACCACTTTATTTGACAAAATGAGGTGCGGCCTACAGCCTTAGAAAACTAATCCTATATCAGTCAATACCTCCAAGGAGAGGGTGGTGGGAGGGTGATGGCAGGGTGATGGGAGGGTGATGGCAGGGTGATGGGAGGGTGATGGCAGGGTGATGGGAGGGTGATGGCAGGGTGATGGGGGAGGGTGATGGGGGAGGGTGATGGGGCAGGGTGATGGGAGGGTGATGGCAGGGTGATGGGAGGGTGATGGCAGGGTGATGGGAGGGTGATGGCAGGGTGATGGGGGAGGGTGATGGGGGAGGGTGATGGGGCAGGGTGATGGGGCAGGGTGATGGGAGGGTGATGGGAGGGTGATGGGAGGGTGATGGGATGGGAGGGAGGAGTTTGTTTTGACGTTCCGTGACAGGCCCCGCACCCCCACCTCCGGGCCGACCGGGCGACCGGAATGAATCCCGGTGTCCCGATCCGAACCTTCAGAGCGGGCCGGCTGGGGAGTGCCAAGCACCCCGTACCTGCACTTTCCGTCCCTGCGGTCCCAAATACCGGAACCACCCGAATACCACTTTATTTGACAAAATGAGGTGCGGCCTACAGCCTTAGAAAACCAACCCTAAATAAGTCAATACCTCCAACGACACAGGCGCGCATTCGTGCCGCGTGACGTGGTGACGTCATCGCGCTTTCACCTTAAAAGATTTATTTGATATTTTGATATAAACCTTAGAAAACCAACCCTACAGAAGTCAAATGGTCCAATACAGGGTGATGGGAGGGTGATGGCAGGGTGATGGGAGGGTGGTGGGAGGGTGATGGCAGGGTGGTGGGAGGGTGATGGCAGGGTGATGGGAGGGTGATGGCAGGGTGATGGGAGGGTGATGGCAGGGTGATGGGAGGGTGATGGGAGGGTGATGGGAGGGTGATGGCAGGGCGATGGGAGGGTGATGGCAGGGTGATGGGAGGGTGATGGCAGGGTGATGGGAGGGTGATGGCAGGGTGATGGCAGGGTGATTGGAGGGTGATGGGAGGGTGATGGCAGGGTGATGGGAGGGTGATGGCAGGGTGATGGCAGGGTGATGGGGGAGGGTGATGGGGGAGGGTGATGGGGCCTCCCTATAGAAGTCAGTATCTCCAACGACACAGGCGCGCATTCGTGCCGCGTGACGTGGTGACGTCATCACACTTTCCCCTCAAAAGACCCATTTGATATAAGTTAATATTCTGATATAAGCTTTAGAAAACCAACCCTATATAAGTCAATACCTCCAACGAAATATTATTCCTAATGAAATATTCCTAATTCCTAATTCCTAACGAAATATATTCCTAATGAAAAAACCCCGGAGTTCCTAAATCCCAAATCCCATGCCATCCGATGTCCATCCATATATCTATACCTCACTACGAACGTTCTGCATCTAATGATAAGCATTAAAACCGTCGAAAAATATTTTGTGACCACTTTATTTAACAAAATGAGGTGCGGCCTAGCATCTAGTCGAGACCAAGTCACCCCGGCCGATCACCCATTCCGACCCCAAATTCCTCATCGACGATAACTAAACAATATATTATATGAATCGCACCGTACATACCTCCTTCTAGATCTTGTTCTTGTCTTGATATACTCACTCAGGCTCACTCTATCACGACTGAGTCCTCTCAGCTCTTCCAAATGTCGCCCGCTACGCCTCGTGTCCAGTCCACCTCCGAGCTCTTCTTCTTCGAAAGAGGTGGGGGCGTGATGACGTCACTGCGCTTCAGTCTTAGAAAACTAAGGGCGTGATGACGTCACTGCGCTTCAGTCTTAGAAAACTAATTTTTATATAAGTTAATATTTTCAATAACTCCTAGAGGCGAAGTCTTAGAGAATTTCGCAATAAGAAATAGAGTCCTTCGGCGACGGAAATTTAACACGGTGTTCTCCTATGTAACTTTACCCTGAGGTAATTTTACCAAAAATCCCCGAAATTTCACGGGTCCAGCCCTATTGAGTGCCTGCGGCCTCTCAAGTCCCTTCACAGAGCTGGGCTAGAGTCAAGCTCAAAAGGGTTTTCTTTCCCCACTGATTCCGCCAAGCCCGTTCCCTTGGCTGTGGCTTCGCTGGATAGTAGATAGGGACAGTGAGGATCTCGTTCATCCCTTCATGCGCGTCACTGTTTAGATGACGAAATGAATGAGTTCATTCATTTTCGCTGCATGATTTTTCGGGTGACACCGTCACAATTTCGGTCTTCGAGGCCGGCCGATAGGCACAGTGTGACCGGAAGGGACGAGGTTCTCCTGACCACGTGGCCCTTGACTTGGTTTGTCCGCACAATGTGGGCGCTTTCAGGATGAACTTTAGCCGGGGAGCGTTTGGGCGCCCCAGTCTGATACTGCCGCCCACGCGCAGAACAACTTGTGAGTGCACGTGGGTCCCGGCGGTCCCACTGGCCTAGCGCTACCATGTTTAGACAGCGAAAGTCCGTCCCCGGGCACCACGTCTGACTGTCTTATTCAGAGAGCATGGCGACGTGGGCACGGTAGGACACCCGCGGAGCCCAGGCGGACCGGGGACGCGCGAGCCTACGCGTTAGCGGGCTACGGCGGAATCAATGGCTTCAGCCACGTCCGGGCCGATATTCGGCCCGGCCGCACCGGGAATGAACTGGTTCGACGCCCGTGTTGAGAGGTCGCGGGCGACTGAGATGTGTTAACAAATTAATTAATTAATTTGAGATGTCCGATTCCTAGTGTTTGGAAATTTGGAAGAGCTTGACCCTAGCCTTTCCCTTGCGAGGGCAAGGAGGAACTTAACACTTGACACTTAAGCTTAGTTTGAAGTACACCCTGCCAGCGCTCCCGGTGGGACGGCAGGGAAACCAGAAGGGACGAGGTTCTCCTGACCACGTGGCCCTCGATCTGGGAAGCGAGAGGCGTTCCATTAGTGGACGCGCCCCTCACGCCTGACTTTTGGGCGGCCCCGGCAGGCCGTTTGTTTTGACGTTCCGTGACAGGCCCCGCACCCCCACCTCAGGGCCGACCGGGCGACCGGAATGAATCCCGGTGTCCCGATCCGAGCCTTCAGAGCGGGCCGGCTGCACTTTCCGTCCCTGCGGTCCCAAATACCGGAACCACCCGAATACCACTTTATTCGACAAAATGAGGTGCGGCCTACAGCCTTAGAAAACTAATCCTATATCAGTCAATACCTCCAACGAGAGGGTGGTGGGAGGGTGATGGCAGGGTGATGGGAGGGTGATGGCAGGGTGATGGGAGGGTGATGGCAGGGTGATGGGAGGGTGATGGCAGGGTGATGGGGGAGGGTGATGGGGGAGGGTGATGGGGCAGGGTGATGGGAGGGTGATGGCAGGGTGATGGGAGGGTGATGGCAGGGTGATGGGAGGGTGATGGCAGGGTGATGGGGGAGGGTGATGGGGGAGGGTGATGGGGCAGGGTGATGGGGCAGGGTGATGGGAGGGTGATGGGAGGGTGATGGGAGGGTGATGGGATGGGAGGGAGGAGTTTGTTTTGACGTTCCGTGACAGGCCCCGCACCCCCACCTCCGGGCCGACCGGGCGACCGGAATGAATCCCGGTGTCCCGATCCGAACCTTCAGAGCGGGCCGGCTGGGGAGTGCCAAGCACCCCGTACCTGCACTTTCCGTCCCTGCGGTCCCAAATACCGGAACCACCCGAATACCACTTTATTTGACAAAATGAGGTGCGGCCTACAGCCTTAGAAAACCAACCCTAAATAAGTCAATACCTCCAACGACACAGGCGCGCATTCGTGCCGCGTGACGTGGTGACGTCATCGCGCTTTCACCTTAAAAGATTTATTTGATATTTTGATATAAACCTTAGAAAACCAACCCTACAGAAGTCAAATGGTCCAATACAGGGTGATGGGAGGGTGATGGCAGGGTGATGGGAGGGTGGTGGGAGGGTGATGGCAGGGTGGTGGGAGGGTGATGGCAGGGTGATGGGAGGGTGATGGCAGGGTGATGGGAGGGTGATGGCAGGGTGATGGGAGGGTGATGGGAGGGTGATGGGAGGGTGATGGCAGGGCGATGGGAGGGTGATGGCAGGGTGATGGGAGGGTGATGGCAGGGTGATGGGAGGGTGATGGCAGGGTGATGGCAGGGTGATGGGAGGGTGATGGGAGGGTGATGGCAGGGTGATGGGAGGGTGATGGCAGGGTGATGGCAGGGTGATGGGGGAGGGTGATGGGGGAGGGTGATGGGGCCTCCCTATAGAAGTCAGTATCTCCAACGACACAGGCGCGCATTCGTGCCGCGTGACGTGGTGACGTCATCACACTTTCCCCTCAAAAGACCCATTTGATATAAGTTAATATTCTGATATAAGCTTTAGAAAACCAACCCTATATAAGTCAATACCTCCAACGAAATATTATTCCTAATGAAATATTCCTAATTCCTAATTCCTAACGAAATATATTCCTAATGAAAAAACCCCGGAGTTCCTAAATCCCAAATCCCATGCCATCCGATGTCCATCCATATATCTATACCTCACTACGAACGTTCTGCATCTAATGATAAGCATTAAAACCGTCAAAAAACATTTTGTGACCACTTTATTTAACAAAATGAGGTGCGGCCTAGCATCTAGTCGAGACCAAGTCACCCCGGCCGATCACCCATTCCGACCCCAAATTCCTCATCGACGATAACTAAACAATATATTATATGAATCGCACCGTACATACCTCCTTCTAGATCTTGTTCTTGTCTTGATATACTCACTCAGCTCACTCTATCACGCGTGAGTCCTCTCAGCTCTTCCAAATGGCGCCCGCTACGCCTCGTGTCCAGTCCACCTCCGAGCTCTTCTTCTTCGAAAGAGGTGGGGGCGTGATGACGTCACTGCGCTTCAGTCTTAGAAAACTAAGGGCGTGATGACGTCACTGCGCTTCAGTCTTAGAAAACTAATTTTTATATAAGTTAATATTTTCAATAACTCCTAGAGGCGAAGTCTTAGAGAATTTCGCAATAAGAAATAGAGTCCGTCGGCGACGGAAATTTAACACGGTGTTCTCCTATGTAACTTTACCCTGAGGTAATTTTACCAAAAATCCCCGAAATTTCACGGGTCCAGCCCTATTGAGTGCCTGCGGCCTCTCAAGTCCCTTCACAGAGCCGGGCTAGAGTCAAGCTCAAAAGGGTTTTCTTTCCCCACTGATTCCGCCAAGCCCGTTCCCTTGGCTGTGGCTTCGCTGGATAGTAGATAGGGACAGTGAGGATCTCGTTCATCCCTTCATGCGCGTCACTGTTTAGATGACGAAATGAATGAGTTCATTCATTTTCGCTGCATGATTTTTCGGGTGACACCGTCACAATTTCGGTCTTCGAGGCCGGCCGATAGGCACAGTGTGACCGGAAGGGACGAGGTTCTCCTGACCACGTGGCCCTTGACTTGGTTTGTCCACACAATGTGGGCGCTTTCAGGATGAACTTTAGCCGGGGAGCGTTTGGGCGCCCCAGTCTGATACTGCCGCCCACGCGCAGAACAACTTGTGAGTGCACGTGGGTCCCGGCGGTCCCACTGGCCTAGCGCTACCATGTTTAGACAGCGAAAGTCCGTCCCCGGGCACCACGTCTGACTGTCTTATTCAGAGAGCATGGCGACATGGGCACGGTAGGACACCCGCGGAGCCCAGGCGGACCGGGGACGCGCGAGCCTACGCGTTAGCGGGCTACGGCGGAATCAATGGCTTCAGCCACGTCCGGGCCGATATTCGGCCCGGCCGCACCGGGAATGAACTGGTTCGACGCCCGCGCTAGAGAGGTCGCGGGCGACTGAGATGTGTTAACAAATTAATTAATTAATTTGAGATGTCCGATTCCTAGTGTTTGGAAATTTGGAAGAGCTTGACCCTAGCCTTTCCCTTGCGAGGGCAAGGAGGAACTTAACACTTGACACTTAAGCTTAGTTTGAAGTACACCCTGCCAGCGCTCCCGGTGGGACGGCAGGGAAACCAGAAGGGACGAGGTTCTCCTGACCACGTGGCCCTCGATCTGGAAAGCGAGAGGCGTTCCATTAGTGGACGCGCCCCTCACGCCTGACTTTTGGGCGGCCCCGGCAGGCCGTTTGTTTTGACGTTCCGTGACAGGCCCCGCACCCCCACCTCAGGGCCGACCAGGCGACCGGAATGAATCCCGGTGTCCCGATCCGAGCCTTCAGAGCGGGCCGGCTGCACTTTCCGTCCCTGCGGTCCCAAATACCGGAACCACCCGAATACCACTTTATTCGACAAAATGAGGTGCGGCCTACAGCCTTAGAAAACTAATCCTATATCAGTCAATACCTCCAACGAGAGGGTGGTGGGAGGGTGATGGCAGGGTGATGGGAGGGTGATGGCAGGGTGATGGGAGGGTGATGGCAGGGTGATGGGAGGGTGATGGCAGGGTGATGGGGGAGGGTGATGGGGGAGGGTGATGGGGCAGGGTGATGGGAGGGTGATGGCAGGGTGATGGGAGGGTGATGGCAGGGTGATGGGAGGGTGATGGCAGGGTGATGGGGGAGGGTGATGGGGGAGGGTGATGGGGCAGGGTGATGGGGCAGGGTGATGGGAGGGTGATGGGAGGGTGATGGGAGGGTGATGGGATGGGAGGGAGGAGTTTGTTTTGACGTTCCGTGACAGGCCCCGCACCCCCACCTCCGGGCCGACCGGGCGACCGGAATGAATCCCGGTGTCCCGATCCGAACCTTCAGAGCGGGCCGGCTGGGGAGTGCCAAGCACCCCGTACCTGCACTTTCCGTCCCTGCGGTCCCAAATACCGGAACCACCCGAATACCACTTTATTTGACAAAATGAGGTGCGGCCTACAGCCTTAGAAAACCAACCCTAAATAAGTCAATACCTCCAACGACACAGGCGCGCATTCGTACCGTGTGACGTGGTGACGTCATCGCGCTTTCACCTTAAAAGATTTATTTGATATTTTGATATAAACCTTAGAAAACCAACCCTACAGAAGTCAAATGGTCCAATACAGGGTGATGGGAGGGTGATGGCAGGGTGATGGGAGGGTGGTGGGAGGGTGATGGCAGGGTGGTGGGAGGGTGTTGGGAGGGTGATGGCAGGGTGGTGGGAGGGTGATGGCAGGGTGATGGGAGGGTGATGGCAGGGTGATGGGAGGGTGATGGCAGGGTGATGGGAGGGTGATGGGAGGGTGATGGGAGGGTGATGGCAGGGTGATGGCAGGGTGATGGGAGGGTGATGGGAGGGTGATGGGAGGGTGATGGCAGGGTGATGGGAGGGTGATGGCAGGGTGATGGGAGGGTGATGGCAGGGTGATGGGAGGGTGATGGCAGGGTGATGGCAGGGTGATGGGAGGGTGATGGGAGGGTGATGGCAGGGTGATGGGAGGGTGATGGCAGGGTGATGGCAGGGTGATGGGGGAGGGTGATGGGGGAGGGTGATGGGGCCTCCCTATAGAAGTCAGTATCTCCAACGACACAGGCGCGCATTCGTGCCGCGTGACGTGGTGACGTCATCACACTTTCCCCTCAAAAGACCCATTTGATATAAGTTAATATTCTGATATAAGCTTTAGAAAACCAACCCTATATAAGTCAATACCTCCAACGAAATATTATTCCTAATGAAATATTCCTAATTCCTAATTCCTAACGAAATATATTCCTAATGAAAAAACCCCGGAGTTCCTAAATCCCAAATCCCATGCCATCCGATGTCCATCCATATATCTATACCTCACTACGAACGTTCTGCATCTAATGATAAGCATTAAAACCGTCAAAAAACATTTTGTGACCACTTTATTTAACAAAATGAGGTGCGGCCTAGCATCTAGTCGAGACCAAGTCACCCCGGCCGATCACCCATTCCGACCCCAAATTCCTCATCGACGATAACTAAACAATATATTATATGAATCGCACCGTACATACCTCCTTCTAGATCTTGTTCTTGTCTTGATATACTCACTCAGCTCACTCTATCACGCGTGAGTCCTCTCAGCTCTTCCAAATGGCGCCCGCTACGCCTCGTGTCCAGTCCACCTCCGAGCTCTTCTTCTTCGAAAGAGGTGGGGGCGTGATGACGTCACTGCGCTTCAGTCTTAGAAAACTAAGGGCGTGATGACGTCACTGCGCTTCAGTCTTAGAAAACTAATTTTTATATAAGTTAATATTTTCAATAACTCCTAGAGGCGAAGTCTTAGAGAATTTCGCAATAAGAAATAGAGTCCGTCGGCGACGGAAATTTAACACGGTGTTCTCCTATGTAACTTTACCCTGAGGTAATTTTACCAAAAATCCCCGAAATTTCACGGGTCCAGCCCTATTGAGTGCCTGCGGCCTCTCAAGTCCCTTCACAGAGCCGGGCTAGAGTCAAGCTCAAAAGGGTTTTCTTTCCCCACTGATTCCGCCAAGCCCGTTCCCTTGGCTGTGGCTTCGCTGGATAGTAGATAGGGACAGTGAGGATCTCGTTCATCCCTTCATGCGCGTCACTGTTTAGATGACGAAATGAATGAGTTCATTCATTTTCGCTGCATGATTTTTCGGGTGACACCGTCACAATTTCGGTCTTCGAGGCCGGCCGATAGGCACAGTGTGACCGGAAGGGACGAGGTTCTCCTGACCACGTGGCCCTTGACTTGGTTTGTCCACACAATGTGGGCGCTTTCAGGATGAACTTTAGCCGGGGAGCGTTTGGGCGCCCCAGTCTGATACTGCCGCCCACGCGCAGAACAACTTGTGAGTGCACGTGGGTCCCGGCGGTCCCACTGGCCTAGCGCTACCATGTTTAGACAGCGAAAGTCCGTCCCCGGGCACCACGTCTGACTGTCTTATTCAGAGAGCATGGCGACATGGGCACGGTAGGACACCCGCGGAGCCCAGGCGGACCGGGGACGCGCGAGCCTACGCGTTAGCGGGCTACGGCGGAATCAATGGCTTCAGCCACGTCCGGGCCGATATTCGGCCCGGCCGCACCGGGAATGAACTGGTTCGACGCCCGCGCTAGAGAGGTCGCGGGCGACTGAGATGTGTTAACAAATTAATTAATTAATTTGAGATGTCCGATTCCTAGTGTTTGGAAATTTGGAAGAGCTTGACCCTAGCCTTTCCCTTGCGAGGGCAAGGAGGAACTTAACACTTGACACTTAAGCTTAGTTTGAAGTACACCCTGCCAGCGCTCCCGGTGGGACGGCAGGGAAACCAGAAGGGACGAGGTTCTCCTGACCACGTGGCCCTCGATCTGGAAAGCGAGAGGCGTTCCATTAGTGGACGCGCCCCTCACGCCTGACTTTTGGGCGGCCCCGGCAGGCCGTTTGTTTTGACGTTCCGTGACAGGCCCCGCACCCCCACCTCAGGGCCGACCAGGCGACCGGAATGAATCCCGGTGTCCCGATCCGAGCCTTCAGAGCGGGCCGGCTGCACTTTCCGTCCCTGCGGTCCCAAATACCGGAACCACCCGAATACCACTTTATTCGACAAAATGAGGTGCGGCCTACAGCCTTAGAAAACTAATCCTATATCAGTCAATACCTCCAACGAGAGGGTGGTGGGAGGGTGATGGCAGGGTGATGGGAGGGTGATGGCAGGGTGATGGGAGGGTGATGGCAGGGTGATGGGAGGGTGATGGCAGGGTGATGGGGGAGGGTGATGGGGGAGGGTGATGGGGCAGGGTGATGGGAGGGTGATGGCAGGGTGATGGGAGGGTGATGGCAGGGTGATGGGAGGGTGATGGCAGGGTGATGGGGGAGGGTGATGGGGGAGGGTGATGGGGCAGGGTGATGGGGCAGGGTGATGGGAGGGTGATGGGAGGGTGATGGGAGGGTGATGGGATGGGAGGGAGGAGTTTGTTTTGACGTTCCGTGACAGGCCCCGCACCCCCACCTCCGGGCCGACCGGGCGACCGGAATGAATCCCGGTGTCCCGATCCGAACCTTCAGAGCGGGCCGGCTGGGGAGTGCCAAGCACCCCGTACCTGCACTTTCCGTCCCTGCGGTCCCAAATACCGGAACCACCCGAATACCACTTTATTTGACAAAATGAGGTGCGGCCTACAGCCTTAGAAAACCAACCCTAAATAAGTCAATACCTCCAACGACACAGGCGCGCATTCGTACCGTGTGACGTGGTGACGTCATCGCGCTTTCACCTTAAAAGATTTATTTGATATTTTGATATAAACCTTAGAAAACCAACCCTACAGAAGTCAAATGGTCCAATACAGGGTGATGGGAGGGTGATGGCAGGGTGATGGGAGGGTGGTGGGAGGGTGATGGCAGGGTGGTGGGAGGGTGTTGGGAGGGTGATGGCAGGGTGGTGGGAGGGTGATGGCAGGGTGATGGGAGGGTGATGGCAGGGTGATGGGAGGGTGATGGCAGGGTGATGGGAGGGTGATGGGAGGGTGATGGGAGGGTGATGGCAGGGTGATGGCAGGGTGATGGGAGGGTGATGGGAGGGTGATGGGAGGGTGATGGCAGGGTGATGGGAGGGTGATGGCAGGGTGATGGGAGGGTGATGGCAGGGTGATGGGAGGGTGATGGCAGGGTGATGGCAGGGTGATGGGAGGGTGATGGGAGGGTGATGGCAGGGTGATGGGAGGGTGATGGCAGGGTGATGGCAGGGTGATGGGGGAGGGTGATGGGGGAGGGTGATGGGGCCTCCCTATAGAAGTCAGTATCTCCAACGACACAGGCGCGCATTCGTGCCGCGTGACGTGGTGACGTCATCACACTTTCCCCTCAAAAGACCCATTTGATATAAGTTAATATTCTGATATAAGCTTTAGAAAACCAACCCTATATAAGTCAATACCTCCAACGAAATATTATTCCTAATGAAATATTCCTAATTCCTAATTCCTAACGAAATATATTCCTAATGAAAAAACCCCGGAGTTCCTAAATCCCAAATCCCATGCCATCCGATGTCCATCCATATATCTATACCTCACTACGAACGTTCTGCATCTAATGATAAGCATTAAAACCGTCAAAAAACATTTTGTGACCACTTTATTTAACAAAATGAGGTGCGGCCTAGCATCTAGTCGAGACCAAGTCACCCCGGCCGATCACCCATTCCGACCCCAAATTCCTCATCGACGATAACTAAACAATATATTATATGAATCGCACCGTACATACCTCCTTCTAGATCTTGTTCTTGTCTTGATATACTCACTCAGCTCACTCTATCACGCGTGAGTCCTCTCAGCTCTTCCAAATGGCGCCCGCTACGCCTCGTGTCCAGTCCACCTCCGAGCTCTTCTTCTTCGAAAGAGGTGGGGGCGTGATGACGTCACTGCGCTTCAGTCTTAGAAAACTAAGGGCGTGATGACGTCACTGCGCTTCAGTCTTAGAAAACTAATTTTTATATAAGTTAATATTTTCAATAACTCCTAGAGGCGAAGTCTTAGAGAATTTCGCAATAAGAAATAGAGTCCGTCGGCGACGGAAATTTAACACGGTGTTCTCCTATGTAACTTTACCCTGAGGTAATTTTACCAAAAATCCCCGAAATTTCACGGGTCCAGCCCTATTGAGTGCCTGCGGCCTCTCAAGTCCCTTCACAGAGCCGGGCTAGAGTCAAGCTCAAAAGGGTTTTCTTTCCCCACTGATTCCGCCAAGCCCGTTCCCTTGGCTGTGGCTTCGCTGGATAGTAGATAGGGACAGTGAGGATCTCGTTCATCCCTTCATGCGCGTCACTGTTTAGATGACGAAATGAATGAGTTCATTCATTTTCGCTGCATGATTTTTCGGGTGACACCGTCACAATTTCGGTCTTCGAGGCCGGCCGATAGGCACAGTGTGACCGGAAGGGACGAGGTTCTCCTGACCACGTGGCCCTTGACTTGGTTTGTCCGCACAATGTGGGCGCTTTCAGGATGAACTTTAGCCGGGGAGCGTTTGGGCGCCCCAGTCTGATACTGCCGCCCACGCGCAGAACAACTTGTGAGTGCACGTGGGTCCCGGCGGTCCCACTGGCCTAGCGCTACCATGTTTAGACAGCGAAAGTCCGTCCCCGGGCACCACGTCTGACTGTCTTATTCAGAGAGCATGGCGACGTGGGCACGGTAGGACACCCGCGGAGCCCACGCGGACCGGGGACGCGCGAGCCTACGCGTTAGCGGGCTACGGCGGAATCAATGGCTTCAGCCACGTCCGGGCCGATATTCGGCCCGGCCGCACCGGGAATGAACTGGTTCGACGCCCGCGCTAGAGAGGTCGCGGGCGACTGAGATGTGTTAACAAATTAATTAATTAATTTGAGATGTCCGATTCCTAGTGTTTGGAAATTTGGAAGAGCTTGACCCTAGCCTTTCCCTTGCGAGGGCAAGGAGGAACTTAACACTTGACACTTAAGCTTAGTTTGAAGTACACCCTGCCAGCGCTCCCGGTGGGACGGCAGGGAAACCAGAAGGGACGAGGTTCTCCTGACCACGTGGCCCTCGATCTGGAAAGCGAGAGGCGTTCCATTAGTGGACGCGCCCCTCACGCCTGACTTTTGGGCGGCCCCGGCAGGCCGTTTGTTTTGACGTTCCGTGACAGGCCCCGCACCCCCACCTCAGGGCCGACCAGGCGACCGGAATGAATCCCGGTGTCCCGATCCGAGCCTTCAGAGCGGGCCGGCTGCACTTTCCGTCCCTGCGGTCCCAAATACCGGAACCACCCGAATACCACTTTATTCGACAAAATGAGGTGCGGCCTACAGCCTTAGAAAACTAATCCTATATCAGTCAATACCTCCAACGAGAGGGTGGTGGGAGGGTGATGGCAGGGTGATGGGAGGGTGATGGCAGGGTGATGGGAGGGTGATGGCAGGGTGATGGGAGGGTGATGGCAGGGTGATGGGGGAGGGTGATGGGGGAGGGTGATGGGGCAGGTGATGGGAGGGTGATGGCAGGGTGATGGGAGGGTGATGGCAGGGTGATGGGAGGGTGATGGCAGGGTGATGGCAGGGTGATGGGGGAGGGTGATGGGGGAGGGTGATGGGGGAGGGTGATGGGGCAGGGTGATGGGGCAGGGTGATGGCAGGGTGATGGGAGGGTGATGGGAGGGTGATGGGATGGGAGGGAGGAGTTTGTTTTGACGTTCCGTGACAGGCCCCGCACCCCCACCTCCGGGCCGACCGGGCGACCGGAATGAATCCCGGTGTCCCGATCCGAACCTTCAGAGCGGGCCGGCTGGGGAGTGCCAAGCACCCCGTACCTGCACTTTCCGTCCCTGCGGTCCCAAATACCGGAACCACCCGAATACCACTTTATTTGACAAAATGAGGTGCGGCCTACAGCCTTAGAAAACCAACCCTAAATAAGTCAATACCTCCAACGACACAGGCGCGCATTCGTGCCGCGTGACGTGGTGACGTCATCGTGCTTTCACCTTAAAAGATTTATTTGATATTTTGATATAAACCTTAGAAAACCAACCCTACAGAAGTCAAATGGTCCAATACAGGGTGATGGGAGGGTGATGGCAGGGTGATGGGAGGGTGGTGGGAGGGTGATGGCAGGGTGGTGGGAGGGTGATGGCAGGGTGATGGGAGGGTGATGGCAGGGTGATGGGAGGGTGATGGCAGGGTGATGGGAGGGTGATGGGAGGGTGATGGGAGGGTGATGGCAGGGTGATGGGAGGGTGATGGGAGGGTGATGGGAGGGTGATGGCAGGGTGATGGGAGGGTGATGGCAGGGTGATGGCAGGGTGATGGGAGGGTGATGGGAGGGTGATGGCAGGGTGATGGGAGGGTGATGGCAGGGTGATGGCAGGGTGATGGGGGAGGGTGATGGGGGAGGGTGATGGGGCCTCCCTATAGAAGTCAGTATCTCCAACGACACAGGCGCGCATTCGTGTCGCGTGACGTGGTGACGTCATCACACTTTCCCCTCAAAAGACCCATTTGATATAAGTTAATATTCTGATATAAGCTTTAGAAAACCAACCCTATATAAGTCAATACCTCCAACGAAATATTATTCCTAATGAAATATTCCTAATTCCTAATTCCTAACGAAATATATTCCTAATGAAAAAACCCCGGAGTTCCTAAATCCCAAATCCCATGCCATCCGATGTCCATCCATATATCTATACCTCACTACGAACGTTCTGCATCTAATGATAAGCATTAAACCGTCAAAAAATATTTTGTGACCACTTTATTTAACAAAATGAGGTGCGGCCTAGCATCTAGTCGAGACCAAGTCACCCCGGCCGATCACCCATTCCGACCTCAAATTCCTCATCGACGATAACTAAACAATATATTATATGAATCGCACCGTACATACCTCCTTCTAGATCTTGTTCTTGTCTTGTATACTCACTCAGGCTCACTCTATCACGCCTGAGTCCTCTCAGCTCTTCCAAATGGCGCCCGCTACGCCTCGTGTCCAGTCCACCTCCGAGCTCTTCTTCTTCGAAAGAGGTGGGGGCGTGATGACGTCACTGCGCTTCAGTCTTAGAAAACTAAGGGCGTGATGACGTCACTGCGCTTCAGTCTTAGAAAACTAATTTTTATATAAGTTAATATTTTCAATAACTCCTAGAGGCGAAGTCTTAGAGAATTTCGCAATAAGAAATAGAGTCCTTCGGCGACGGAAATTTAACACGGTGTTCTCCTATGTAACTTTACCCTGAGGTAATTTTACCAAAAATCCCCGAAATTTCACGGGTCCAGCCCTATTGAGTGCCTGCGGCCTCTCAAGTCCCTTCACAGAGCCGGGCTAGAGTCAAGCTCAAAAGGGTTTTCTTTCCCCACTGATTCCGCCAAGCCCATTCCCTTGGCTGTGGCTTCGCTGGATAGTAGATAGGGACAGTGAGGATCTCGTTCATCCCTTCATGCGCGTCACTGTTTAGATGACGAAATGAATGAGTTCATTCATTTTCGCTGCATGATTTTTCGGGTGACACCGTCACAATTTCGGTCTTCGAGGCCGGCCGATAGGCACAGTGTGACCGGAAGGGACGAGGTTCTCCTGACCACGTGGCCCTTGACTTGGTTTGTCCGCACAATGTGGGCGCTTTCAGGATGAACTTTAGCCGGGGAGCGTTTGGGCGCCCCAGTCTGATACTGCCGCCCACGCGCAGAACAACTTGTGAGTGCACGTGGGTCCCGGCGGTCCCACTGGCCTAGCGCTACCATGTTTAGACAGCGAAAGTCCGTCCCCGGGCACCACGTCTGACTGTCTTATTCAGAGAGCATGGCGACGTGGGCACGGTAGGACACCCGCGGAGCCCAGGCGGACCGGGGACGCGCGAGCCTACGCGTTAGCGGGCTACGGCGGAATCAATGGCTTCAGCCACGTCCGGGCCGATATTCGGCCCGGCCGCACCGGGAATGAACTGGTTCGACGCCCGCGCTAGAGAGGTCGCGGGCGACTGAGATGTGTTAACAAATTAATTAATTAATTTGAGATGTCCGATTCCTAGTGTTTGGAAATTTGGAAGAGCTTGACCCTAGCCTTTCCCTTGCGAGGGCAAGGAGGAACTTAACAAACACTTGACACTTAAGCTTAGTTTGAAGTACACCCTGCCAGCGCTCCCGGTGGGACGGCAGGGCAACCAGAAGGGACGAGGTTCTCCTGACCACGTGGCCCTCGATCTGGGAAGCGAGAGGCGTTCCATTAGTGGACGCGCCCCTCACGCCCGACTTTTGGGCGGCCCCGGCAGGCCGTTTGTTTTGACGTTCCGTGACAGGCCCCGCACCCCCACCTCAGGGCCGACCGGGCGACCGGAATGAATCCCGGTGTCCCGATCCGAGCCTTCAGAGCGGGCCGGCTGCACTTTCCGTCCCTGCGGTCCCAAATACCGGAACCACCCGAATACCACTTTATTCGACAAAATGAGGTGCGGCCTACAGCCTTAGAAAACTAATCCTATATCAGTCAATACCTCCAACGAGAGGGTGGTGGGAGGGTGATGGCAGGGTGATGGGAGGGTGATGGCAGGGTGATGGGAGGGTGATGGCAGGGTGATGGGAGGGTGATGGCAGGGTGATGGGGGAGGGTGATGGGGGAGGGTGATGGGGCAGGGTGATGGGA
The DNA here is from genome assembly GCF_964187855.1 of Myxine glutinosa. NCBI lineage: Eukaryota > Metazoa > Chordata > Myxini > Myxiniformes > Myxinidae > Myxine > Myxine glutinosa. The sequence continues at coordinate 183,443 of NW_027616523.1, read as the reverse complement.
GGGTGATGGCAGGGTGATGGGAGGGTGATGGCAGGGTGATGGGAGGGTGATGGCAGGGTGATGGCAGGGTGATGGGGGAGGGTGATGGGGGAGGGTGATGGGGCAGGGTGATGGGGCAGGGTGATGGCAGGGTGATGGGAGGGTGATGGGAGGGTGATGGGATGGGAGGGAGGAGTTTGTTTTGACGTTCCGTGACAGGCCCCGCACCCCCACCTCCGGGCCGACCGGGCGACCGGAATGAATCCCGGTGTCCCGATCCGAACCTTCAGAGCGGGCCGGCTGGGGAGTGCCAAGCACCCCGTACCTGCACTTTCCGTCCCTGCGGTCCCAAATACCGGAACCACCCGAATACCACTTTATTTGACAAAATGAGGTGCGGCCTACAGCCTTAGAAAACCAACCCTAAATAAGTCAATACCTCCAACGACACAGGCGCGCATTCGTGCCGCGTGACGTGGTGACGTCATCGCGCTTTCACCTTAAAAGATTTATTTGATATTTTGATATAAACCTTAGAAAACCAACCCTACAGAAGTCAAATGGTCCAATACAGGGTGATGGGAGGGTGATGGCAGGGTGATGGGAGGGTGGTGGGAGGGTGATGGCAGGGTGGTGGGAGGGTGATGGCAGGGTGATGGGAGGGTGATGGCAGGGTGATGGGAGGGTGATGGCAGGGTGATGGGAGGGTGATGGGAGGGTGATGGGAGGGTGATGGCAGGGTGATGGGAGGGTGATGGCAGGGTGATGGGAGGGTGATGGCAGGGTGATGGGAGGGTGATGGCAGGGTGATGGCAGGGTGATGGGAGGGTGATGGGAGGGTGATGGCAGGGTGATGGGAGGGTGATGGCAGGGTGATGGCAGGGTGATGGGGGAGGGTGATGGGGGAGGGTGATGGGGCCTCCCTATAGAAGTCAGTATCTCCAACGACACAGGCGCGCATTCGTGCCGCGTGACGTGGTGACGTCATCACACTTTCCCCTCAAAAGACCCATTTGATATAAGTTAATATTCTGATATAAGCTTTAGAAAACCAACCCTATATAAGTCAATACCTCCAACGAAATATTATTCCTAATGAAATATTCCTAATTCCTAATTCCTAACGAAATATATTCCTAATGAAAAAACCCCGGAGTTCCTAAATCCCAAATCCCATGCCATCCGATGTCCATCCATATATCTATACCTCACTACGAACGTTCTGCATCTAATGATAAGCATTAAAACCGTCAAAAAATATTTTGTGACCACTTTATTTAACAAAATGAGGTGCGGCCTAGCATCTAGTAGAGACCAAGTCACCCCGGCCGATCACCCATTCCGACCCCAAATTCCTCATCGACGATAACTAAACAATATATTATATGAATCGCACCGTACATACCTCCTTCTAGATCTTGTTCTTGTCTTGATATACTCACTCAGACTCACTCTATCACGCGTGAGTCCTCTCAGCTCTTCCAAATGGCGCCCGCTACGCCTCGTGTCCAGTCCACCTCCGAGCTCTTCTTCTTCGAAAGAGGTGGGGGCGTGATGACGTCACTGCGCTTCAGTCTTAGAAAACTAAGGGCGTGATGACGTCACTGCGCTTCAGTCTTAGAAAACTAATTTTTATATAAGTTAATATTTTCAATAACTCCTAGAGGCGAAGTCTTAGAGAATTTCGCAATAAGAAATAGAGTCCGTCGGCGACGGAAATTTAACACGGTGTTCTCCTATGTAACTTTACCCTGAGGTAATTTTACCAAAAATCCCCGAAATTTCACGGGTCCAGCCCTATTGAGTGCCTGCGGCCTCTCAAGTCCCTTCACAGAGCCGGGCTAGAGTCAAGCTCAAAAGGGTTTTCTTTCCCCACTGATTCCGCCAAGCCCGTTCCCTTGGCTGTGGCTTCGCTGGATAGTAGATAGGGACAGTGAGGATCTCGTTCATCCCTTCATGCGCGTCACTGTTTAGATGACGAAATGAATGAGTTCATTCATTTTCGCTGCATGATTTTTCGGGTGACACCGTCACAATTTCGGTCTTCGAGGCCGGCCGATAGGCACAGTGTGACCGGAAGGGACGAGGTTCTCCTGACCACGTGGCCCTTGACTTGGTTTGTCCGCACAATGTGGGCGCTTTCAGGATGAACTTTAGCCGGGGAGCGTTTGGGCGCCCCAGTCTGATACTGCCGCCCACGCGCAGAACAACTTGTGAGTGCACGTGGGTCCCGGCGGTCCCACTGGCCTAGCGCTACCATGTTTAGACAGCGAAAGTCCGTCCCCGGGCACCACGTCTGACTGTCTTATTCAGAGAGCATGGCGACGTGGGCACGGTAGGACACCCGCGGAGCCCAGGCGGACCGGGGACGCGCGAGCCTACGCGTTAGCGGGCTACGGCGGAATCAATGGCTTCAGCCACGTCCGGGCCGATATTCGGCCCGGCCGCACCGGGAATGAACTGGTTCGACGCCCGCGCTAGAGAGGTCGCGGGCGACTGAGATGTGTTAACAAATTAATTAATTAATTTGAGATGTCCGATTCCTAGTGTTTGGAAATTTGGAAGAGCTTGACCCTAGCCTTTCCCTTGCGAGGGCAAGGAGGAACTTAACACTTGACACTTAAGCTTAGTTTGAAGTACACCCTGCCAGCGCTCCCGGTGGGATGGCAGGGCAACCAGAAGGGACGAGGTTCTCCTGACCACGTGGCCCTCGATCTGGGAAGCGAGAGGCGTTCCATTAGTGGACGCGCCCCTCACGCCCGACTTTTGGGCGGCCCCGGCAGGCCGTTTGTTTTGACGTTCCGTGACAGGCCCTGCACCCCCACCTCAGGGCCGACCGGGCGACCGGAATGAATCCCGGTGTCCCGATCCGAGCCTTCAGAGCGGGCCGGCTGCACTTTCCGTCCCTGCGGTCCCAAATACCGGAACCACCCGAATACCACTTTATTCGACAAAATGAGGTGCGGCCTACAGCCTTAGAAAACTAATCCTATATCAGTCAATACCTCCAACGAGAGGGTGGTGGGAGGGTGATGGCAGGGTGATGGGAGGGTGATGGCAGGGTGATGGGAGGGTGATGGCAGGGTGATGGGAGGGTGATGGCAGGGTGATGGGGGAGGGTGATGGGGGAGGGTGATGGGGCAGGGTGATGGGAGGGTGATGGCAGGGTGATGGGAGGGTGATGGCAGGGTGATGGGAGGGTGATGGCAGGGTGATGGGGGAGGGTGATGGGGGATGGTGCTGGGGCAGGGTGATGGGGCAGGGTGATGGGAGGGTGATGGGAGGGTGATGGGAGGGTGATGGGATGGGAGGGAGGAGTTTGTTTTGACGTTCCGTGACAGGCCCCGCACCCCCACCTCCGGGCCGACCGGGCGACCGGAATGAATCCCGGTGTCCCGATCCGAACCTTCAGAGCGGGCCGGCTGGGGAGTGCCAAGCACCCCGTACCTGCACTTTCCGTCCCTGCGGTCCCAATTACCGGAACCACCCGAATACCACTTTATTTGACAAAATGAGGTGCGGCCTACAGCCTTAGAAAACCAACCCTAAATAAGTCAATACCTCCAACGACACAGGCGCGCATTCGTGCCGCGTGACGTGGTGACGTCATCGCGCTTTCACCTTAAAAGATTTATTTGATATTTTGATATAAACCTTAGAAAACCAACCCTACAGAAGTCAAATGGTCCAATACAGGGTGATGGGAGGGTGATGGCAGGGTGATGGGAGGGTGTTGGGAGGGTGATGGCAGGGTGGTGGGAGGGTGATGGCAGGGTGATGGGAGGGTGATGGCAGGGTGATGGGAGGGTGATGGCAGGGTGATGGGAGGGTGATGGGAGGGTGATGGGAGGGTGATGGCAGGGTGATGGGAGGGTGATGGCAGGGTGATGGGAGGGTGATGGCAGGGTGATGGGAGGGTGATGGCAGGGTGATGGCAGGGTGATGGGAGGGTGATGGGAGGGTGATGGCAGGGTGATGGGAGGGTGATGGCAGAGTGATGGCAGGGTGATGGGGGAGGGTGATGGGGGAGGGTGATGGGGCCTCCCTATAGAAGTCAGTATCTCCAACGACACAGGCGTGCATTCGTGCCGCGTGACGTGGTGACGTCATCACACTTTCCCCTCAAAAGACCCATTTGATACAAGTTAATATTCTGATATAAGCTTTAGAAAACCAACCCTATATAAGTCAATACCTCCAACGAAATATTATTCCTAATGAAATATTCCTAATTCCTAATTCCTAACGAAATATATTCCTAATGAAAAAACCCCGGAGTTCCTAAATCCCAAATCCCATGTCATCCGATGTCCATCCATATATCTATACCTCACTACGAACGTTCTGCATCTAATGATAAGCATTAAAACCATCAAAAATATTTTGTGACCACTTTATTTAACAAAATGAGGTGCGGCCTAGCATCTAGTCGAGACCAAGTCACCCCGGCCGATCACCCATTCCGACCTCAAATTCCTCATCGACGATAACTAAACAATATATTATATGAATCGCACCGTACATACCTCCTTCTAGATCTTGTTCTTGTCTTGATATACTCACTCAGGCTCACTCTATCTCGCCTGAGTCCTCTCAGCTCTTCCAAATGGCGCCCGCTATGCCTCGTGTCCAGTCCACCTCCGAGCTCTTCTTCTTCGAAAGAGGTGGGGGCGTGATGACGTCACTGCGCTTCAGTCTTAGAAAACTAAGGGCGTGATGACGTCACTGCGCTTCAGTCTTAGAAAACTAATTTTTATATAAGTTAATATTTTCAATAACTCCTAGAGGCGAAGTCTTAGAGAATTTCGCAATAAGAAATAGAGTCCTTCGGCGACGGAAATTTAACACGGTGTTCTCCTATGTAACTTTACCCTGAGGTAATTTTACCAAAAATCCCCGAAATTTCACGGGTCCAGCCCTATTGAGTGCCTGCGGCCTCTCAAGTCCCTTCACAGAGCCGGGCTAGAGTCAAGCTCAAAAGGGTTTTCTTTCCCCACTGATTCCGCCAAGCCCGTTCCCTTGGCTGTGGCTTCGCTGGATAGTAGATAGGGACAGTGAGGATCTCGTTCATCCCTTCATGCGCGTCACTGTTTAGATGACGAAATGAATGAGTTCATTCATTTTCGCTGCATGATTTTTCGGGTGACACCGTCACAATTTCGGTCTTCGAGGCCGGCCGATAGGCACAGTGTGACCGGAAGGGACGAGGTTCTCCTGACCACGTGGCCCTTGACTTGGTTTGTCCGCACAATGTGGGCGCTTTCAGGATGAACTTTAGCCGGGGAGCGTTTGGGCGCCCCAGTCTGATACTGCCGCCCACGCGCAGAACAACTTGTGAGTGCACGTGGGTCCCGGCGGTCCCACTGGCCTAGCGCTACCATGTTTAGACAGCGAAAGTCCGTCCCCGGGCACCACGTCTGACTGTCTTATTCAGAGAGCATGGCGACGTGGGCACGGTAGGACACCCGCGGAGCCCAGGCGGACCGGGGACGCGCGAGCCTACGCGTTAGCGGGCTACGGCGGAATCAATGGCTTCAGCCACGTCCGGGCCGATATTCGGCCCGGCCGCACCGGGAATGAACTGGTTCGACGCCCGCGCTAGAGAGGTCGCGGGCGACTGAGATGTGTTAACAAATTAATTAATTAATTTGAGATGTCCGATTCCTAGTGTTTGGAAATTTGGAAGAGCTTGACCCTAGCCTTTCCCTTGCGAGGGCAAGGAGGAACTTAACAAACACTTGACACTTAAGCTTAGTTTGAAGTACACCCTGCCAGCGCTCCCGGTGGGACGGCAGGGCAACCAGAAGGGACGAGGTTCTCCTGACCACGTGGCCCTCGATCTGGGAAGCGAGAGGCGTTCCATTAGTGGACGCGCCCCTCACGCCCGACTTTTGGGCGGCCCCGGCAGGCCGTTTGTTTTGACGTTCAGTGACAGGCCCCGCACCCCCACCTCAGGGCCGACCGGGCGACCGGAATGAATCCCAGTGTCCCGATCCGAGCCTTCAGAGCGGGCCGGCTGCACTTTCCATCCCTGCGGTCCCAAATACCGGAACCACCCGAATACCACTTTATTCGACAAAATGAGGTGCGGCCTACAGCCTTAGAAAACTAATCCTATATCAGTCAATACCTCCAACGAGAGGGTGGTGGGAGGGTGATGGCAGGGTGATGGGAGGGTGATGGCAGGGTGATGGGAGGGTGATGGCAGGGTGATGGGAGGGTGATGGCAGGGTGATGGGGGAGGGTGATGGGGGAGGGTGATGGGGCAGGTGATGGGAGGGTGATGGCAGGGTGATGGGAGGGTGATGGCAGGGTGATGGGAGGGTGATGGCAGGGTGATGGCAGGGTGATGGGGGAGGGTGATGGGGGAGGGTGATGGGGGAGGGTGATGGGGCAGGGTGATGGGGCAGGGTGATGGCAGGGTGATGGGAGGGTGATGGGAGGGTGATGGGATGGGAGGGAGGAGTTTGTTTTGACGTTCCGTGACAGGCCCCGCACCCCCACCTCCGGGCCGACCGGGCGACCGGAATGAATCCCGGTGTCCCGATCCGAACCTTCAGAGCGGGCCGGCTGGGGAGTGCCAAGCACCCCGTACCTGCACTTTCCGTCCCTGCGGTCCCAAATACCAGAACCACCCGAATACCACTTTATTTGACAAAATGAGGTGCGGCCTACAGCCTTAGAAAACCAACCCTAAATAAGTCAATACCTCCAACGACACAGGCGCGCATTCGTGCCGCGTGACGTGGTGACGTCATTGTGCTTTCACCTTAAAAGATTTATTTGATATTTTGATATAAACCTTAGAAAACCAACCCTACAGAAGTCAAATGGTCCAATACAGGGTGATGGCAGGGTGATGGCAGGGTGATGGGAGGGTGGTGGGAGGGTGATGGCAGGGTGGTGGGAGGGTGATGGCAGGGTGATGGGAGGGTGATGGCAGGGTGATGGGAGGGTGATGGCAGGGTGATGGGAGGGTGATGGGAGGGTGATGGGAGGGTGATGGCAGGGTGATGGGAGGGTGATGGCAGGGTGATGGGAGGGTGATGGCAGGGTGATGGGAGGGTGATGGCAGGGTGATGGCAGGGTGATGGGAGGGTGATGGGAGGGTGATGGCAGGGTGATGGGAGGGTGATGGCAGGGTGATGGCAGGGTGATGGGGGAGGGTGATGGGGGGAGGGTGATGGGGGAGGGTTATGGGGCAGGGTGATGGGGCAGGGTGATGGCAGGGTGATGGGAGGGTGATGGGAGGGTGATGGCAGGGTGATGGGGGAGGGTGATGGGGGGAGGGTGATGGGGGAGGGTTATGGGGCAGGGTGATGGGGCAGGGTGATGGCAGGGTGATGGGAGGGTGATGGGAGGGTGATGGGATGGGAGGGAGGAGTTTGTTTTGACGTTCGTGACAGGCCCCGCACCCCCACCTCCGGGCCGACCGGGCGACCGGAATGAATCCCGGTGTCCCGATCCGAACCTTCAGAGCGGGCCGGCTGGGGAGTGCCAAGCACCCCGTACCTGCACTTTCCGTCCCTGCCGTCCCAAATACCGGAACCACCCGAATACCACTTTATTTGACAAAATGAGGTGCGGCCTACAGCCTTAGAAAACCAACCCTAAATAAGTCAATACCTCCAACGACACAGGCGCGCATTCGTGCCGCGTGACGTGGTGACGTCATCGCGCTTTCACCTTAAAAGATTTATTTGATATTTTGATATAAACCTTAGAAAACCAACCCTACAGAAGTCAAATGGTCCAATACAGGGTGATGGGAGGGTGATGGCAGGGTGATGGGAGGGTGGTGGGAGGGTGATGGCAGGGTGATGGGAGGGTGATGGCAGGGTGATGGGAGGGTGATGGCAGGGTGATGGGAGGGTGATGGGAGGGTGATGGCAGGGTGATGGGAGGGTGATGGCAGGGTGATGGGAGGGTGATGGGAGGGTGATGGGAGGGTGATGGCAGGGTGATGGGAGGGTGATGGCAGGGTGATGGCAGGGTGATGGGAGGGTGATGGGAGGGTGATGGCAGGGTGATGGGAGGGTGATGGCAGGGTGATGGCAGGGTGATGGGGGAGGGTGATGGGGGAGGGTGATGGGGCCTCCCTATAGAAGTCAGTATCTCCAACGACACAGGCGCGCATTCGTGCCGCGTGACGTGGTGACGTCATCACACTTTCCCCTCAAAAGACCCATTTGATATAAGTTAATATTCTGATATAAGCTTTAGAAAACCAACCCTATATAAGTCAATACCTCCAACGAAATATTATTCCTAATGAAATATTCCTAATTCCTAATTCCTAACGAAATATATTCCTAATGAAAAAACCCCGGAGTTCCTAAATCCCAAATCCCATGCCATCCGATGTCCATCCATATATCTATACCTCACTACGAACGTTCTGCATCTAATGATAAGCATTAAAACCGTCAAAAAATATTTTGTGACCACTTTATTTAACAAAATGAGGTGCGGCCTAGCATCTAGTCGAGACCAAGTCACCCCGGCCGATCACCCATTCCGACACCAAATTCCTCATCGACGATAACTAAACAATATATTATATGAATCGCACCGTACATACCTCCTTCTAGATCTTGTTCTTGTCTTGATATACTCACTCAGGCTCACTCTATCTCGCCTGAGTCCTCTCAGCTCTTCCAAATGGCGCCCGCTACGCCTCGTGTCCAGTCCACCTCCGAGCTCTTCTTCTTCGAAAGAGGTGGGGGCGTGATGACGTCACTGCGCTTCAGTCTTAGAAAACTAAGGGCGTGATGACGTCACTGCGCTTCAGTCTTAGAAAACTAATTTTTATATAAGTTAATATTTTCAATAACTCCTAGAGGCGAAGTCTTAGAGAATTTCGCAATAAGAAATAGAGTCCTTCGGCGACGGAAATTTAACACGGTGTTCTCCTATGTAACTTTACCCTGAGGTAATTTTACCAAAAATCCCCGAAATTTCACGGGTCCAGCCCTATTGAGTGCCTGCGGCCTCTCAAGTCCCTTCACAGAGCCGGGCTAGAGTCAAGCTCAAAAGGGTTTTCTTTCCCCACTGATTCCGCCAAGCCCGTTCCCTTGGCTGTGGCTTCGCTGGATAGTAGATAGGGACAGTGAGGATCTCGTTCATCCCTTCATGCGCGTCACTGTTTAGATGACGAAATGAATGAGTTCATTCATTTTCGCTGCATGATTTTTCGGGTGACACCGTCACAATTTCGGTCTTCGAGGCCGGCCGATAGGCACAGTGTGACCGGAAGGGACGAGGTTCTCCTGACCACGTGGCCCTTGACTTGGTTTGTCCGCACAATGTGGGCGCTTTCAGGATGAACTTTAGCCGGGGAGCGTTTGGGCGCCCCAGTCTGATACTGCCGCCCACGCGCAGAACAACTTGTGAGTGCACGTGGGTCCCGGCGGTCCCACTGGCCTAGCGCTACCATGTTTAGACAGCGAAAGTCCGTCCCCGGGCACCACGTCTGACTGTCTTATTCAGAGAGCATGGCGACGTGGGCACGGTAGGACACCCGCGGAGCCCAGGCGGACCGGGGACGCGCGAGCCTACGCGTTAGCGGGCTACGGCGGAATCAATGGCTTCAGCCACGTCCGGGCCGATATTCGGCCCGGCCGCACCGGGAATGAACTGGTTCGACGCCCGCGCTAGAGAGGTCGCGGGCGACTGAGATGTGTTAACAAATTAATTAATTAATTTGAGATGTCCGATTCCTAGTGTTTGGAAATTTGGAAGAGCTTGACCCTAGCCTTTCCCTTGCGAGGGCAAGGAGGAACTTAACAAACACTTGACACTTAAGCTTAGTTTGAAGTACACCCTGCCAGCGCTCCCGGTGGGACGGCAGGGCAACCAGAAGGGACGAGGTTCTCCTGACCACGTGGCCCTCGATCTGGGAAGCGAGAGGCGTTCCATTAGTGGACGCGCCCCTCACGCCCGACTTTTGGGCGGCCCCGGCAGGCCGTTTGTTTTGACGTTCAGTGACAGGCCCCGCACCCCCACCTCAGGGCCGACCGGGCGACCGGAATGAATCCCAGTGTCCCGATCCGAGCCTTCAGAGCGGGCCGGCTGCACTTTCCATCCCTGCGGTCCCAAATACCGGAACCACCCGAATACCACTTTATTCGACAAAATGAGGTGCGGCCTACAGCCTTAGAAAACTAATCCTATATCAGTCAATACCTCCAATGAGAGGGTGGTGGGAGGGTGATGGCAGGGTGATGGGAGGGTGATGGCAGGGTTATGGGAGGGTGATGGCAGGGTGATGGGAGGGTGATGGCAGGGTGATGGGGGAGGGTGATGGGGGAGGGTGATGGGGCAGGTGATGGGAGGGTGATGGCAGGGTGATGGGAGGGTGATGGCAGGGTGATGGGAGGGTGATGGCAGGGTGATGGCAGGGTGATGGGGGAGGGTGATGGGGGAGGGTGATGGGGGAGGGTGATGGGGCAGGGTGATGGGGCAGGGTGATGGCAGGGTGATGGGAGGGTGATGGGAGGGTGATGGGATGGGAGGGAGGAGTTTGTTTTGACGTTCCGTGACAGGCCCCGCACCCCCACCTCCGGGCCGACCGGGCGACCGGAATGAATCCCGGTGTCCCGATCCGAACCTTCAGAGCGGGCCGGCTGGGGAGTGCCAAGCACCCCGTACCTGCACTTTCCGTCCCTGCGGTCCCAAATACCGGAACCACCCGAATACCACTTTATTTGACAAAATGAGGTGCGGCCTACAGCCTTAGAAAACCAACCCTAAATAAGTCAATACCTCCAACGACACAGGCGCGCATTCGTGCCGCGTGACGTGGTGACGTCATCGTGCTTTCACCTTAAAAGATTTATTTGATATTTTGATATAAACCTTAGAAAACCAACCCTACAGAAGTCAAATGGTCCAATACAGGGTGATGGGAGGGTGATGGCAGGGTGATGGGAGGGTGGTGGGAGGGTGATGGCAGGGTGGTGGGAGGGTGATGGCAGGGTGATGGGAGGGTGATGGCAGGGTGATGGGAGGGTGATGGCAGGGTGATGGGAGGGTGATGGGAGGGTGATGGGAGGGTGATGGCAGGGTGATGGGAGGGTGATGGCAGGGTGATGGGAGGGTGATGGCAGGGTGATGGGAGGGTGATGGCAGGGTGATGGCAGGGTGATGGGAGGGTGATGGGAGGGTGATGGCAGGGTGATGGGAGGGTGATGGCAGGGTGATGGCAGGGTGATGGGGGAGGGTGATGGGGGGAGGGTGATGGGGGAGGGTTATGGGGCAGGGTGATGGGGCAGGGTGATGGCAGGGTGATGGGAGGGTGATGGGAGGGTGATGGCAGGGTGATGGGGGAGGGTGATGGGGGGAGGGTGATGGGGGAGGGTTATGGGGCAGGGTGATGGGGCAGGGTGATGGCAGGGTGATGGGAGGGTGATGGGAGGGTGATGGGATGGGAGGGAGGAGTTTGTTTTGACGTTCGTGACAGGCCCCGCACCCCCACCTCCGGGCCGACCGGGCGACCGGAATGAATCCCGGTGTCCCGATCCGAACCTTCAGAGCGGGCCGGCTGGGGAGTGCCAAGCACCCCGTACCTGCACTTTCCGTCCCTGCCGTCCCAAATACCGGAACCACCCGAATACCACTTTATTTGACAAAATGAGGTGCGGCCTACAGCCTTAGAAAACCAACCCTAAATAAGTCAATACCTCCAACGACACAGGCGCGCATTCGTGCCGCGTGACGTGGTGACGTCATCGCGCTTTCACCTTAAAAGATTTATTTGATATTTTGATATAAACCTTAGAAAACCAACCCTACAGAAGTCAAATGGTCCAATACAGGGTGATGGGAGGGTGATGGCAGGGTGATGGGAGGGTGGTGGGAGGGTGATGGCAGGGTGATGGGAGGGTGATGGCAGGGTGATGGGAGGGTGATGGCAGGGTGATGGGAGGGTGATGGGAGGGTGATGGCAGGGTGATGGGAGGGTGATGGCAGGGTGATGGGAGGGTGATGGGAGGGTGATGGGAGGGTGATGGCAGGGTGATGGGAGGGTGATGGCAGGGTGATGGCAGGGTGATGGGAGGGTGATGGGAGGGTGATGGCAGGGTGATGGGAGGGTGATGGCAGGGTGATGGCAGGGTGATGGGGGAGGGTGATGGGGGAGGGTGATGGGGCCTCCCTATAGAAGTCAGTATCTCCAACGACACAGGCGCGCATTCGTGCCGCGTGACGTGGTGACGTCATCACACTTTCCCCTCAAAAGACCCATTTGATATAAGTTAATATTCTGATATAAGCTTTAGAAAACCAACCCTATATAAGTCAATACCTCCAACGAAATATTATTCCTAATGAAATATTCCTAATTCCTAATTCCTAACGAAATATATTCCTAATGAAAAAACCCCGGAGTTCCTAAATCCCAAATCCCATGCCATCCGATGTCCATCCATATATCTATACCTCACTACGAACGTTCTGCATCTAATGATAAGCATTAAAACCGTCAAAAAATATTTTGTGACCACTTTATTTAACAAAATGAGGTGCGGCCTAGCATCTAGTCGAGACCAAGTCACCCCGGCCGATCACCCATTCCGACACCAAATTCCTCATCGACGATAACTAAACAATATATTATATGAATCGCACCGTACATACCTCCTTCTAGATCTTGTTCTTGTCTTGATATACTCACTCAGGTTCACTCTATCACGCCTGAGTCCTCTCAGCTCTTCCAATTGGCGCCCGCTACGCCTCGTGTCCAGTCCACCTCCGAGCTCTTCTTCTTCGAAAGAGGTGGGGGCGTGATGACGTCACTGCGCTTCAGTCTTAGAAAACTAAGGGCGTGATGACGTCACTGCGCTTCAGTCTTAGAAAACTAATTTTTATATAAGTTAATATTTTCAATAACTCCTAGAGGCGAAGTCTTAGAGAATTTCGCAATAAGAAATAGAGTCCTTCGGCGACGGAAATTTAACACGGTGTTCTCCTATGTAACTTTACCCTGAGGTAATTTTACCAAAAATCCCCGAAATTTCACGGGTCCAGCCCTATTGAGTGCCTGCGGCCTCTCAAGTCCCTTCACAGAGCCGGGCTAGAGTCAAGCTCAAAAGGGTTTTCTTTCCCCACTGATTCCGCCAAGCCCGTTCCCTTGGCTGTGGCTTCGCTGGATAGTAGATAGGGACAGTGAGGATCTCGTTCATCCCTTCATGCGCGTCACTGTTTAGATGACGAAATGAATGAGTTCATTCATTTTCGCTGCATGATTTTTCGGGTGACACCGTCACAATTTCGGTCTTCGAGGCCGGCCGATAGGCACAGTGTGACCGGAAGGGACGAGGTTCTCCTGACCACGTGGCCCTTGACTTGGTTTGTCCGCACAATGTGGGCGCTTTCAGGATGAACTTTATCCGGGGAGCGTTTGGGCGCCCCAGTCTGATACTGCCGCCCACGCGCAGAACAACTTGTGAGTGCACGTGGGTCCCGGCGGTCCCACTGGCCTAGCGCTACCATGTTTAGACAGCGAAAGTCCGTCCCCGGGCACCACGTCTGACTGTCTTATTCAGAGAGCATGGCGACGTGGGCACGGTAGGACACCCGCGGAGCCCAGGCGGACCGGGGACGCGCGAGCCTATGCGTTAGCGGGCTACGGCGGAATCAATGGCTTCAGCCACGTCCGGGCCGATATTCGGCCCGGCCGCACCGGGAATGAACTGGTTCGACGCCCGCGCTAGAGAGGTCGCGGGCGACTGAGATGTGTTAACAAATTAATTAATTAATTTGAGATGTCCGATTCCTAGTGTTTGGAAATTTGGAAGAGCTTGACCCTAGCCTTTCCCTTGCGAGGGCAAGGAGGAACTTAACACTTGACACTTAAGCTTAGTTTGAAGTACACCCTGCCAGCGCTCCCGGTGGGACGGCAGGGCAACCAGAAGGGACGAGGTTCTCCTGACCACGTGGCCCTCGATCTGGGAAGCGAGAGGCGTTCCATTAGTGGACGCGCCCCTCACGCCCGACTTTTGGGCGGCCCCGGCAGGCCGTTTGTTTTGACGTTCCGTGACAGGCCCCGCACCCCCACCTCAGGGCCGACCGGGCGACCGGAATGAATCCCGGTGTCCCGATCCGAGCCTTCAGAGCGGGCCGGCTGCACTTTCCGTCCCTGCGGTCCCAAATACCGGAACCACCCGAATACCACTTTATTCGACAAAATGAGGTGCGGCCTACAGCCTTAGAAAACTAATCCTATATCAGTCAATACCTCCAACGAGAGGGTGGTGGGAGGGTGATGGCAGGGTGATGGGAGGGTGATGGCAGGGTGATGGGAGGGTGATGGCAGGGTGATGGGAGGGTGATGGCAGGGTGATGGGGGAGGGTGATGGGGGAGGGTGATGGGGCAGGGTGATGGGAGGGTGATGGCAGGGTGATGGGAGGGTGATGGCAGGGTGATGGGAGGGTGATGGCAGGGTGATGGCAGGGTGATGGGGGAGGGTGATGGGGGGAGGGTGATGGGGGAGGGTTATGGGGCAGGGTGATGGGGCAGGGTGATGGCAGGGTGATGGGAGGGTGATGGGAGGGTGATGGGATGGGAGGGAGGAGTTTGTTTTGACGTTCCGTGACAGGCCCCGCACCCCCACCTCCGGGCCGACCGGGCGACCGGAATGAATCCCGGTGTCCCGATCCGAACCTTCAGAGCGGGCCGGCTGGGGAGTGCCAAGCACCCCGTACCTGCACTTTCCGTCCCTGCCGTCCCAAATACCGGAACCACCCGAATACCACTTTATTTGACAAAATGAGGTGCGGCCTACAGCCTTAGAAAACCAACCCTAAATAAGTCAATACCTCCAACGACACAGGCGCGCATTCGTGCCGCGTGACGTGGTGACGTCATCGCGCTTTCACCTTAAAAGATTTATTTGATATTTTGATATAAACCTTAGAAAACCAACCCTACAGAAGTCAAATGGTCCAATACAGGGTGATGGGAGGGTGATGGCAGGGTGATGGGAGGGTGGTGGGAGGGTGATGGCAGGGTGGTGGGAGGGTGATGGCAGGGTGATGGGAGGGTGATGGCAGGGTGATGGGAGGGTGATGGCAGGGTGATGGGAGGGTGATGGGAGGGTGATGGGAGGGTGATGGCAGGGTGATGGGAGGGTGATGGCAGGGTGATGGGAGGGTGATGGCAGGGTGATGGGAGGGTGATGGCAGGGTGATGGCAGGGTGATGGGAGGGTGATGGGAGGGTGATGGCAGGGTGATGGGAGGGTGATGGCAGGGTGATGGCAGGGTGATGGGGGAGGGTGATGGGGGAGGGTGATGGGGCCTCCCTATAGAAGTCAGTATCTCCAACGACACAGGCGCGCATTCGTGCCGCGTGACGTGGTGACGTCATCACACTTTCCCCTCAAAAGACCCATTTGATATAAGTTAATATTCTGATATAAGCTTTAGAAAACCAACCCTATATAAGTCAATACCTCCAACGAAATATTATTCCTAATGAAATATTCCTAATTCCTAATTCCTAACGAAATATATTCCTAATGAAAAAACCCCGGAGTTCCTAAATCCCAAATCCCATGCCATCCGATGTCCATCCATATATCTATACCTCACTACGAACGTTCTGCATCTAATGATAAGCATTAAAACCGTCAAAAAATATTTTGTGACCACTTTATTTAACAAAATGAGGTGCGGCCTAGCATCTAGTCGAGACCAAGTCACCCCGGCCGATCACCCATTCCGACCCCAAATTCCTCATCGACGATAACTAAACAATATATTATATGAATCGCACCGTACATACCTCCTTCTAGATCTTGTTCTTGTCTTGATATACTCACTCAGGCTCACTCTATCACGCCTGAGTCCTCTCAGCTCTTCCAAATGGCGCCCACTACGCCTCGTGTCCAGTCCACCTCCGAGCTCTTCTTCTTCGAAAGAGGTGGGGGCGTGATGACGTCACTGCGCTTCAGTCTTAGAAAACTAAGGGCGTGATGACGTCACTGCGCTTCAGTCTTAGAAAACTAATTTTTATATAAGTTAATATTTTCAATAACTCCTAGAGGCGAAGTCTTAGAGAATTTCGCAATAAGAAATAGAGTCCTTCGGCGACGGAAATTTAACACGGTGTTCTCCTATGTAACTTTACCCTGAGGTAATTTTACCAAAAATCCCCGAAATTTCACGGGTCCAGCCCTATTGAGTGCCTGCGGCCTCTCAAGTCCCTTCACAGAGCCGGGCTAGAGTCAAGCTCAAAAGGGTTTTCTTTCCCCACTGATTCCGCCAAGCCCGTTCCCTTGGCTGTGGCTTCGCTGGATAGTAGATAGGGACAGTGAGGATCTCGTTCATCCCTTCATGCGCGTCACTGTTTAGATGACGAAATGAATGAGTTCATTCATTTTCACTGCATGATTTTTCGGGTGACACCGTCACAATTTCGGTCTTCGAGGCCGGCCGATAGGCACAGTGTGACCGGAAGGGACGAGGTTCTCCTGACCACGTGGCCCTTGACTTGGTTTGTCCGCACAATGTGGGCGCTTTCAGGATGAACTTTAGCCGGGGAGCGTTTGGGCGCCCCAGTCTGATACTGCCGCCCACGCGCAGAACAACTTGTGAGTGCACGTGGGTCCCGGCGGTCCCACTGGCCTAGCGCTACCATGTTTAGACAGCGAAAGTCCGTCCCAGGGCACCACGTCTGACTGTCTTATTCAGAGAGCATGGCGACGTGGGCACGGTAGGACACCCGCGGAGCCCAGGCGGACCGGGGACGCGCGAGCCTACGCGTTAGCGGGCTACGGCGGAATCAATGGCTTCAGCCACGTCCGGGCCGATATTCGGCCCGGCCGCACCGGGAATGAACTGGTTCGACGCCCGCGCTAGAGAGGTCGCGGGCGACTGAGATGTGTTAACAAATTAATTAATTAATTTGAGATGTCCGATTCCTAGTGTTTGGAAATTTGGAAGAGCTTGACCCTAGCCTTTCCCTTGCGAGGGCAAGGAGGAACTTAACACTTGACACTTAAGCTTAGTTTGAAGTACACCCTGCCAGCGCTCCCGGTGGGACGGCAGGGCAACCAGAAGGGACGAGGTTCTCCTGACCACGTGGCCCTCGATCTGGGAAGCGAGAGGCGTTCCATTAGTGGACGCGCCCCTCACGACCGACTTTTGGGCGGCCCCGGCAGGCCGTTTGTTTTGACGTTCCGTGACAGGCCCCGCACCCCCACCTCAGGGCCGACCGGGCGACCGGAATGAATCCCGGTGTCCCGATCCGAGCCTTCAGAGCGGGCCGGCTGCACTTTCCGTCCCTGCGGTCCCAAATACCGGAACCACCCGAATACCACTTTATTCGACAAAATGAGGTGCGGCCTACAGCCTTAGAAAACTAATCCTATATCAGTCAATACCTCCAACGAGAGGGTGGTGGGAGGGTGATGGCAGGGTGGTGGGAGGGTGATGGCAGGGTGATGGGAGGGTGATGGCAGGGTGATGGGAGGGTGATGGCAGGGTGATGGGGGAGGGTGATGGGGGAGGGTGATGGGGCAGGGTGATGGGAGGGTGATGGCAGGGTGATGGGAGGGTGATGGCAGGGTGATGGGGGAGGGTGATGGGGGAGGGTGATGGGGCAGGGTGATGGGGCAGGGTGATGGGGCAGGGTGATGGGAGGGTGATGGGAGGGTGATGGGAGGGTGATGGGATGGGAGGGAGGAGTTTGTTTTGACGTTCCGTGACAGGCCCCGCACCCCCACCTCCGGGCCGACCGGGCGACCGGAATGAATCCCGGTGTCCCGATCCGAACCTTCAGAGCAGGCCGGCTGGGGAGTGCCAAGCACCCCGTACCTGCACTTTCCGTCCCTGCGGTCCCAAATACCGGAACCACCCGAATACCACTTTATTTGACAAAATGAGTTGCGGCCTACAGCCTTAGAAAACCAACCCTAAATAAGTCAATACCTCCAATGACACAGGCGCGCATTCGTGCCGCGTGACGTCGTGACGTCATCGCGCTTTCACCTTAAAAGATTTATTTGATATTTTGATATAAACCTTAGAAAACCAACCCTACAGAAGTCAAATGGTCCAATACAGGGTGATGGGAGGGTGATGGGAGGGTGATGGCAGGGTGATGGGAGGGTGGTGGGAGGGTGATGGCAGGGTGGTGGGAGGGTGATGGCAGGGTGATGGGAGGGTGATGGCAGGGTGATGGGAGGGTGATGGCAGGGTGATGGGAGGGTGATGGGAGGGTGATGGGAGGGTGATGGCAGGGTGATGGGAGGGTGATGGCAGGGTGATGGGAGGGTGATGGCAGGGTGATGGGAGGGTGATGGCAGGGTGATGGCAGGGTGATGGGAGGGTGATGGGAGGGTGATGGCAGGGTGATGGGAGGGTGATGGCAGGGTGATGGCAGGGTGATTGGGGAGGGTGATGGGGGAGGGTGATGGGGCCTCCCTATAGAAGTCAGTATCTCCAACGACACAGGCGCGCATTCGTGCCGCGTGACGTGGTGACGTCATCACACTTTCCCCTCAAAAGACCCATTTGATATAAGTTAATATTCTGATATAAGCTTTAGAAAACCAACCCTATATAAGTCAATACCTCCAACGAAATATTATTCCTAATGAAATATTCCTAATTCCTAATTCCTAACGAAATATATTCCTTATGAAAAAACCCCGGAGTTCCTAAATCCCAAATCCCATGCCATCCGATGTCCATCCATATATCTATACCTCACTACGAACGTTCTGCATCTAATGATAAGCATTAAAACCGTCAAAAAATATTTTGTGACCACTTTATTTAACAAAATGAGGTGCGGCCTAGCATCTAGTCGAGACCAAGTCACCCCGGCCGATCACCCATTCCGACCCCAAATTCCTCATCGACGATAACTAAACAATATATTATATGAATCGCACCGTACATACCTCCTTCTAGATCTTGTTCTTGTCTTGTTATACTCACTCAGGCTCACTCTATTCGCCTGAGTCCTCTCAGCTCTTCCAAATGGCGCCCGCTACGCCTCGTGTCCAGTCCACCTCCGAGCTCTTCTTCTTCGAAAGAGGTGGGGGCGTGATGACGTCACTGCGCTTCAGTCTTAGAAAACTAAGGGCGTGATGACGTCACTGCGCTTCAGTCTTAGAAAACTAATTTTTATATAAGTTAATATTTTCAATAACTCCTAGAGGCGAAGTCTTAGAGAATTTCGCAATAAGAAATAGAGTCCTTCGGCGACGGAAATTTAACACGGTGTTCTCCTATGTAACTTTACCCTGAGGTAATTTTACCAAAAATCCCCGAAATTTCACGGGTCCAGCCCTATTGAGTGCCTGCGGCCTCTCAAGTCCCTTCACAGAGCCGGGC
The DNA here is from genome assembly GCF_964187855.1 of Myxine glutinosa. Classification (NCBI taxonomy): domain Eukaryota; kingdom Metazoa; phylum Chordata; class Myxini; order Myxiniformes; family Myxinidae; genus Myxine; species Myxine glutinosa. The sequence continues at coordinate 164,121 of NW_027616523.1, read as the reverse complement.
TAGAGTCAAGCTCAAAAGGGTTTTCTTTCCCCACTGATTCCGCCAAGCCCGTTCCCTTGGCTCTGGCTTCGCTGGATAGTAGATAAGGACAGTGTGGATCTCGTTCATCCCTTCATGCGCGTCACTGTTTAGATGACGAAATGAATGAGTTCATTCATTTTCGCTGCATGATTTTTCGGGTGACACTGTCACAATTTCGGTCTTCGAGGCCGGCCGATAGGCACAGTGTGACCGGAAGGGACGAGGTTCTCCTGACCACGTGGCCCTTGACTTGGTTTGTCCGCACAATGTGGGCGCTTTCAGGATGAACTTTAGCCGGGGAGCGTTTGGGCGCCCCAGTCTGATACTGCCGCCCACGCGCAGAACAACTTGTGAGTGCACGTGGGTCCCGGCGGTCCCACTGGCCTAGCGCTACCATGTTTAGACAGCGAAAGTCCGTCCCCGGGCACCACGTCTGACTGTCTTATTCAGAGAGCATGGCGACGTGGGCACGGTAGGACACCCGCGGAGCCCAGGCGGACCGGGGACGCGCGAGCCTACGCGTTAGCGGGCTACGGCGGAATCAATGGCTTCAGCCACGTCCGGGCCGATATTCGGCCCGGCCGCACCGGGAATGAACTGGTTCGACGCCCGCGCTAGAGAGGTCGCGGGCGACTGAGATGTGTTAACAAATTAATTAATTAATTTGAGATGTCCGATTCCTAGTGTTTGGAAATTTGGAAGAGCTTGACCCTAGCCTTTCCCTTGCGAGGGCAAGGAGGAACTTAACACTTGACACTTAAGCTTAGTTTGAAGTACACCCTGCCAGCGCTCCCGGTGGGACGGCAGGGCAACCAGAAGGGACGAGGTTCTCCTGACCATGTGGCCCTCGATCTGGGAAGCGAGAGGCGTTCCATTAGTGGACGCGCCCCTCACGCCCGACTTTTGGGCGGCCCCGGCAGGCCGTTTGTTTTGACGTTCCATGAGAGGCCCCGCACCCCCACCTCAGGGCCGACCGGGCGACCGGAATGAATCCCGGTGTCCCGATCCGAGCCTTCAGAGCGGGCCGGCTGCACTTTCCGTCCCTGCGGTCCCAAATACCGGAACCACCCGAATACCACTTTATTCGACAAAATGAGGTGCGGCCTACAGCCTTAGAAAACTAATCCTATATCAGTCAATACCTCCAACGAGAGGGTGGTGGGAGGGTGATGGCAGGGTGATGGGAGGGTGATGGCAGGGTGATGGGAGGGTGATGGCAGGGTGATGGGAGGGTGATGGCAGGGTGATGGGGGAGGGTGATGGGGGAGGGTGATGGGGCAGGGTGATGGGAGGGTGATGGCAGGGTGATGGGAGGGTGATGGCAGGGCGATGGGAGGGTGATGGCAGGGTGATGGGGGAGGGTGATGGGGGAGGGTGATGGGGCAGGGTGATGGGGCAGGGTGATGGGAGGGTGATGGGAGGGTGATGGGAGGGTGATGGGATGGGAGGGAGGAGTTTGTTTTGACGTTCCATGACAGGCCCCGCACCCCCACCTCCGGGCCGACCGGGCGACCGGAATGAATCCCGGTGTCCCGATCCGAACCTTCAGAGCGGGCCGGCTGGGGAGTGCCAAGCGCCCCGTACCTGCACTTTCCGTCCCTGCGGTCCCAAATACCGGAACCACCCGAATACCACTTTATTTGACAAAATGAGGTGCGGCCTACAGCCTTAGAAAACCAACCCTAAATAAGTGAATACCTCCAACGACACAGGCGCGCATTCATGCCGCGTGACGTGGTGACGTCATCGCGCTTTCACCTTAAAAGATTTATTTGATATTTTGATATAAACCTTAGAAAACCAACCCTACAGAAGTCAAATGGTCCAATAAAGGGTGATGGGAGGGTGATGGCAGGGTGATGGGAGGGTGGTGGGAGGGTGATGGCAGGGTGGTGGGAGGGTGATGGCAGGGTGATGGGAGGGTGATGGCAGGGTGATGGGAGGGTGATGGGAGGGTGATGGCAGGGTGATGGCAGGGTGATGGGAGGGTGATGGCAGGGTGATGGGAGGGTGGTGGGAGGGTGATGGCAGGGTGGTGGGAGGGTGATGGCAGGGTGATGGCAGGGTGATGGCAGGGTGATGGGAGGGTGATGGGAGGGTGATGGGAGGGTGATGGCAGGGTGATGGGAGGGTGATGGCAGGGTGATGGCAGGGTGATGGGAGGGTGATGGCAGGGTGATGGGAGGGTGATGGCAGGGTGATGGGAGGGTGATGGGAGGGTGATGGGAGGGTGATGGCAGGGTGATGGGAGGGTGATGGCAGGGTGATGGGGGAGGGTGATGGGGGAGGGTGATGGGGCCTCCCTATAGAAGTCAGTATCTCCAACGACACAGGCGCGCATTCGTGCCGCGTGACGTGGTGACGTCATCACACTTTCCCCTCAAAAGACCCATTTGATATAAGTTAATATTCTGATATAAGCTTTAGAAAACCAACCCTATATAAGTCAATACCTCCAACGAAATATTATTCCTAATGAAATATTCCTTATTCCTAATTCCTAACGAAATATATTCCTAATGAAAAAACCCCGGAGTTCCTAAATCCCAAATCCCATGCCATCCGATGTCAATCCATATATCTATACCTCACTATGAACGTTCTGCATCTAATGATAAGCATTAAAACCGTCAAAAAATATTTTGTGACCACTTTATTTAACAAAATGAGGTGCGGCCTAGCATCTAGTCGAGACCAAGTCACCCCGGCCGATCACCCATTCCGACCCCAAATTCCTCATCGACGAAACTAAACAATATATTATATGAATCGCACCGTACATACCTCCTTCTAGATCTTGTTCTTGTCTTGTATACTCACTCAGGCTCACTCTATCACGCAGGAGTCCTCTCAGCTCTTCCAAATGGCGCCCGCTACGCCTCATGTCCAGTCCACCTCCGAGCTCTTCTTCTTCGAAAGAGGTGGGGGCGTGATGACGTCACTGCACTTCAGTCTTAGAAAACTAAGGGCGTGATGACGTCACTGCGCTTCAGTCTTAGAAAACTAATTTTTTATATAAGTTAATATTTTCAATAACTCCTAGAGGCGAAGTCTTAGAGAATTTCGCAATAAGAAATAGAGTCCTTCGGCGACGGAAATTTAACACGGTGTTTTCCTATGTAACTTTACCCTGAGGTAATTTTACCAAAAATCCCCGAAATTTCACGGGTCCAGCCCTATTGAGTGCCTGCTGCCTCTCATGTCCCTTCACAGAGTCGGGCCAGAGTCAAGCTCAAAAGGGTTTTCTTTCCCCACTGATTCCGCCAAGCCCGTTCCCTTGGCTGTGGCTTCGCTGGATAGTAGATAGGGACAGTGAGGATCTCGTTCATCCCTTCATGCGCGTCACTGTTTAGATGACGAAATGAATGAGTTCATTCATTTTCGCTGCATGATTTTTCGGGTGACACCGTCACAATTTCGGTCTTCGAGGCCGGCCGATAGGCACAGTGTGACCGGAAGGGACGAGGTTCTCCTGACCACGTGGCCCTTGACTTGGTTTGTCCGCACAATGTGGGCGCTTTCAGGATGAACTTTAGCCGGGGAGCGTTTGGGTGCATGGCGCCTTTGGGCGCCCCGGTCTGATACTGCCGCCCACGCGCAGAACACCTTGTGAGTGCACATGGGTCCCGGCGGTCCCACTGGCCTAGCGCTACCATGTTTAGACAGCGAAATCCGTCCCCGGGCACCGGCAAGCCAGGCACGGTAGGACACCCGCGGAGCCCCGGCGGACCAGGGGCGCACGAGCCTACGCGTTAGCATGCTACGGCGGAATCAACGGCTTCGGCCACGGCCGAGCCGATACTCGGCCCGGTCGCCCGGAAATGAAGTGGTTCGACGCCCGCGCTAGAGAGGTCGCGGGCGACTGAGATGTATTTACAAATTAGTTAATTAATTTGAGACGTCCGATTTCTAGTGTTTGGAAATTTGGAAGAGCTTGACCCTAGCCTTTCCCTTGCGAGGGCAAGGAGGAACTTAACACTTGACACTTAAGCTTAGTTTGAAGTACACCCTGCCAGCGCCCACGGTGGGACGGCAGGGCAACCAGAAGGGACGAGGTTCTCCTGACCACGTGGCCCTCGATCTGGGAAGCGAGAGGCGTTCCATTAGTGGACGCACCCCTCACGCCCGATTTTTGGGCGGCCCCGGCAGGCCGTTTGTTTTGACGTTCCGTGACAGGCCCCGCACCCCCACCTCCAGGCCGACCGGGCGACCGGAATGAATCCCGGTGTCCCGATCCGAACCTTCAGAGCGGGCCGGCTGCACTTTCCGTCCCTGCGGTCCCAAATACCGGAACCACCCGCATACCACTTTATTCGACAAAATGAGGTGCGGCCTACAGCCTTAGAAAACCAACCCTATATAAGTCAATACCTCCAACGAGAGGGTGGTGGGAGGGTGATGGCAGGGTGGTGGGGGAGGATGATGGGGGAGGGTGATGGGAGGGTGATGGCAGGGTGATGGCAGGGTGATGGGGCAGGGTGATGGGGCAGGGTGATGGGGCAGGGTGATGGGGCAGGGTGATGGGAGGGTGATGGGAGGGTGATGGGAGGGTGATGGGAGGGTGATGGGATGGGAGGGAGGAGTTTGTTTTGACGTTCCGTGACAGGCCCCGCACCCCCACCTCCGGGCCGACCGGGCGACCGGAATGAATCCCGGTGTCCCGATCCGAACCTTCAGTGCGGGCCGGCTGGGGAGTGCCAAGCACCCCGTACCTGCACTTTCCGTCCCTGCGGTCCCAAATACCGGGACCACCCGAATACCACTTTATTTGACAAAATGAGGTGCGGCCTACAGCCTTAGAAAACCAACCCTAAATAAGTCAATACCTCCAATGACACAGGTGCGCATTCGTGCTGCGTGACATGGTGACGTCATCGCGCTTTCACCTTAAAAGATTTATTTGATATTTTGCTCTAAACCTTAGAAAACCAACCCTACAGAAGTCAGATGGTCCAATAAAGGGTGATGGGAGGGTGATGGCAGGGTGATGGGAGGGTGGTGGGAGGGTGATGGCAGGGTGGTGGGAGGGTGATGGCAGGGTGATGGCAGGGTGATGGGAGGGTGATGGCAGGGTGATGGGAGGGTGGTGGGAGGGTGATGGCAGGGTGATGGGAGGGTGATGGCAGGGTGATGGGAGGGTGATGGCAGGGTGATGGGAGGGTGATGGGAGGGTGATGGGAGGGTGATGGCAGGGTGATGGGAGGGTGATGGCAGGGTGATGGGAGGGTGATGGCAGGGTGATGGGAGGGTGATGGCAGGGTGATGGCAGGGTGATGGGAGGGTGATGGGAGGGTGATGGCAGGGTGATGGGAGGGTGATGGCAGGGTGATGGCAGGGTGATGGGGGAGGGTGATGGGGGAGGGTGATGGGGCCTCCCTATAGAAGTCAGTATCTCCAACGACACAGGCGCGAATTCGTGCCGCGTGACGTGGTGACGTCATCACACTTTCCCCTCAAAAGACCCATTTGATATAAGTTAATATTCTGATATAAGCTTTATAAAACCAACCCTATATAAGTCAATACCTCCAACGATACAGGTGCGCAAAATACAAAATCACAAAAGATTTATTTGATATAAGTTAATATTTTGAATAACTCGGTCAATATCAGTCCGAATTTCGCCAAATAAAGGTTCCCGTTATCCACAGATACCCCTGTATCCTCCTAGAGGCGAAGTCAGGATGAATTTCGCAAAAAATAAAGTCCTTCGGCAACGAAGATTTAACATGGGGCTTTCCTATGTAAATTTACCCTGAAGTAATTTTACCGAAAATCCTGGAAATTTCGCAGGGCCAGTTTCTGTCGAGTGTTAAGACGTACTAGCGACTGCGAAATCCGGAATCAGAATTAAAATCCGAGCCTCCGTTAGCTCTAAGGGCCTTCAAGAGCAAATCGCCTATATTCCTAATGAAAAAAAAATAAAAAAAACCCCGGAGTTCCTAAATCCCGAATCCCATGCCATCCGATGTCAATCCATATATCTATACCTCCCTACGAACGTTATGCATCTAATGATAAGCATAAGAACCATCAAAAAATATTTTAAAACCACTTTATTGGACAAAATGAGGTGCGGCCTAGCATCTAGTCGAGACCAAGTCCCCCAGGCCGATCACCCATTCCGACCCCAAATTCCTCATCGACGATAACTAAACAATATATTATATGAATCGCACCGTACATACCTCCTTCTAGATCTTGTTCTTGTCTTGATATTGTTGAGGATATGGGATTTGGCCTCCATCCATATCCGCTTGTAAATATTCCCCTATTTCCCCAATACTCCCCAACTATCCCCAATCCCCCATTCCCTAGTCCCATTGTCTGTAAACAACACTCTGTAGCCCCGACCTTCCCCTTTTTCCCCCATTAAATGTCGTGCCCAGGTCCACCGCATCTCACGTAGACAACTTTCGGACATCTTGCTAGTTATTCTTAGTCTATGTCAGTTAAGGACTCGTTTCCATTAATTCTGACTCTTCGTTGCACCAGAATGTGATTGTATGGCACCAGTAGTAAGTTTAGGACCTCCCAATACCTCCCCGCATCTCTTCCTCATGAAACAACAACACCAACAACAACAACAGCGGCACGGGGAGTGCGCGTCCTCACTCCGGCTTGGTTAGCCGCCATTGAGCATGTGCTCCGACGGGGTTACCACGCAGGGGCTCACTGTCAGCTCCTCGTCAAGGGCGGAGCCCGGTAACCCCCCGCACCCAATAAGAAGCGGCGGACCGATTCCATCTGGGGCGGAGCTAACGAGCCGAGGGCGTGTCACTCCCCGCTGGACATGCGCAGGAAGACGGAGGTGACGTCAGATGCGCCTGAGCTTGAAGAGAAACGGACGCCACCTCCAGCGCGACGATACCTACCCGCATCTTTGGACCGGACCGGGTCGATTCTGCCCCTGAGCCAAGGTGCACCTTGAGCAATCGACTGCCTGTCCTTCCCAGCCATCAATCCCTGTGTGAGTCAGTCTTGTCCCGTTTGTCTGTGGTCTGTCGGGGCTAAGATAAGACCGTGTCTAAGTGCCCATCTTTCTGTGCTGTACCTCTGTGCCGTGTAATCTAAATGTTCTGCAAAACCCATATTACATCCTCCTCCGGAGGTCTTGAGAACTGTACCCCTGGTGTCGTGTCATTTAACCCAGCCGTTGTGTCCTTTCCATCATTGATTTAGCATAGCGCGACTTAGTCAACGTTCGAGTGGAATCGGGTAAACTGTGCGAACACGGCGGCCATTCCGCTCGGCCCTTCATAACATCCTAATAAGTCGTGTCCGTAACAATTGGTGTCAGGAGTGGGATCGGTCCCGGAGCGCGTTTCACGCGCTCGAAATTATAACGGCGAAATTTGATTGTGTTTTACAAAAAAAAATTAAAACCCGAATTTTGAAAGTCGCGCTATGGCAGACCAAGACGGCTGGGTTCCGGTAGAGGAGAGTGAGGCAGGGTCGATCCAGGACCAGATTGAGGGACATGAGGAGAGCGAAGCAGTGAGGGTAGCAGGGTCGCAAAATGGCGTCCTTGCGCACGAGGTTGCGGGCGCGCAAAATGGCGCCTCGCACATAGCTACGGCGGCCGCACCCGCTGCACAAGTGGGAGGGATGGCCCAAATGCAGGCCCTCATGGAGCAATTTATGGCGCAAATGCAGGCGTCCCTCAAACTGCAGAGTGAGCAATTGGGGGTAATGGGAAACCAAATGGGGGTAATGAGGGACGAAGCGAGGGGTACCGGTGAGGGATTAGACAAGAAAATAGAGGGGTTAGACAATCAGATAGAGGGAGTGAAAAATGGGTTAGAGGGGTTAGAAAACAGTATGGAAGGCAAATTGAGGGACATGATGGACCAAGCGGAAAGGGAAGTTAAACAAATGGGGCAGCAGATAGAGGGGGTCAGAATGGGGGTAGAAACTGAACTGGATGCTCACAGGGAGGAAATGGAGCAGATGAGGGTGGCATCTGGGCAGGAGATGCAAGTGATGGGAGAAGAGATCAGAAGAGGTGTGAGTGAGGAGGTCGGAGGAGTGCGCGAGGAGGTGAGGCACTGTAAGGAGCACATGGAGAAGGAGGTGAGAAAGGGGACTGTAAAGTTACAAGGGGGCATAGCGGACCTGACGCAGGAAGTAGAACAACTGACAGAGGGACAGACGGAGTTAGTGGAGCAGGTACAAAGGAACACTGCGGTACTAGGAGGGTTAAAAGCGACACAGAAAGAACTAAAAGACGACTTGATAGCGACGAAGAGGGAATGTCAGATGGTACGTGAGGGACTGACAACGAGGTTGGATGAGGTGACAGAGGTAATGGAGACAAAGGACCGGCAGGTGAGGACGCACATGGAAACGGTCAAGGTAGCCTTGGAGGACGAGCTTGAGGAGACGTACCGGGAAATAAAAGAGGTGAAGCAGAAATTAGAAGAAGTGGAAGAAGGGGTGAGCGAAATTAAGAAGCGACGGAGAGGGGATAAGAAAGAGATAAAAGAGGAGGTAAAAGAATTGGTCCAAAGTCTGTGTTTGGATCGTAATGATGTGCTCATTAACCGGATGAGGGATTCGCAGGTGATGGAGGAGAAGCGAAGAGGAAGAGGACCCGGTGTAAGTGGTGACCAATATGGTCGTGCGTATGATGCGCCAGGTGATTTAAGAAGCTTGGGGGTCGAGATGGACCCGGGTGTTCGTGAGAGGCCGTTGGTGAAGTGTGCGACAGGTCTGGTGTGCGAAAAAGGAGGTGTGCGAGAAAGTCCGACTCTGGGGTGTGTGAGGAAAAAGTGCGTGCCAAGGAGTGAGGGTGCTGGCGAGAGTGAGTCGGTCGTAGCGCGTGTGCGAGGGAGCACATGGAAGCGCGGTGTGGTAAGTGTTACAGAGGGTGTGACGGGAGAGTGTGCGCAAGAGTGTGCGCGAGAAAGGTGTGTGACGGACAGGTGCATGGGGAAAGAGTGCGCTGTCAAAGGCAAGGAAGAATGCACGCCTGTGGTGAGTGTTACAGAGGATGTAACGGGAGAGTGTGCGCGAGAAAGGTGTGTAACGGACAGGTGCATGGGGAAAGAGTGCGCTGTCAAGAGTGAAGGAGAATGCACGCCTGTGGTGAGTGTTACAGAGGGTGTAACCGGAGAGCGTGCGCGAGGAAGGTGTGTAACGGACAGGTGCATGAGGAAAGAGTGCGCTGTCGGGAGTAAGGGTGAGTGCGTTGTCAAGAGTGGTGGTGAGAGTAGTGAGAGTGACAAGGAGCGTGAGTTGGTTGGGACAGGTGAGCGAGGATGTACACCTGGAATGGTAGAGCGTGAGTGGGAATGCACGCTGGAATTGGTAGTGAGGCACGTGGTTGGGTGTGCGAGTGAGAGCACACCTGTGATTGTCACAGAGGAGGTGACTGAGGAGGGGGCACGAAGAGGTGTGTTGGTGAGGTGTGCGAGCGACGAATGTGTGCCAAGGTGTTCGGTGGTCAGGTGTGTGACCAAGTCGGTGAGCGGAATGAGTGTACCTAGGTGTGTAAGGAAAGGTACGAGGAGCATGGAAACGGCTGGATGTATGAGCAAGAAAGGGGTAGCGTATGCTTGTAAGCATCCAGGTGAGGCATCGACGGTAACCGGGTTAGAGGTTAGAACGACTTATAGCCGAATCGGGCCCTCGGTGCGTGCCGGGCCTCGCTTTGAACGGCCGTGTCCTTGCTCCACTAGGCGGAGCTGGCAGCCCGATAGGAAGGGTCGTCATGGCGACCACTTTTTGTTGAGGCATTCCGGCAGGTCGAGATCGGGCCATGGGATGGCTCCGTGCCGAGATGGTGCGTGGGACCTCGGCCCGGGTAAACCTCCTTCCCTGCACCGAATGCGGGATGTATCCAGCCGCTGGCACCAAACAACCCGCATTCATTGCTCGGCTTTACGAAGCCGGGCTTTGGACAGGAATTGGCGCACCGAGAGGCATTAGTGAGTAGACTGTGTGATGAGGTTCGTGTTTTGGACCCTAAATTAGAGAAAAACAAAATTTGATGATTGGCAAAGGATTGGCAGTAATGATTGGCAGATGATGAGTAGTGATTGGCAAATTTTTGATTTGTTGAAATTTGATGTGCAAAATTGGTAGTGGGAGATGCCCGATGTGGTGGGATGGCAATTCTGTCATCCCTCACAAAAGTGGGGCAAAGGAGCACTAGATTATGGGGTGTATGGCAGTGAAAACTAGCCCGGGTGGGTTAGGTTATATTGTAGGGATCTAGCGAAGATGACATTAGGTGACGTTAAGGTTAGTTAGTGACTGATACCTGTAGTGGGGACGCAGGTAGATTAGAGTGGATGATAATGACGAGGGAGCGCAATAGTTTAAAGGGACGACTGGGAAGCGCAAGTTTCAGAGGGGAGTAGTTAGATGAGATGATGCTGTGTGAGAACTGGACAGGTGTGTGGAGCAGTGTGGAGCAATGAGTGTTGTGGATCAGCGCGAATGCGCTTGGGGGAGAGAAGGGTGCAGGTAGCACCAGGTATGGAGCACAGGTGTGCAAGTACAGGTGTGTGGAATACAAGGAGTATTGGAATGAGTGGTGTGGAGAGAGTTGGAGTAAGTGGTACGGAGTGGTGTGCATGGTGCGAAGGTGTGGATGGGGGAAGAGTGGACCCCTTTCACGAGTACCCGGGGCGGGTAGTGTAAGTGTTAGGTAGAGGGTATAGGTAAATTGTGGTTGGATATTGGCATTTGTGGTGCGGTTGCAGAATGGTATTGTGGATGGGTGCATTAGTGCTGTGGAAATGGCTGGGCGTGTAGCCTGTTAGTGTGTGTAGTTGGTTGGGCACTCCACCACTGTGAGGATGTCGGCCAGGTGAGGCCGCAGGTGGGCTCTGGGAGCCGTTAGTGTCAGTGGGGCCCGAGGATCTGGAGGACGGACCCGGGTAGCCCAGTGCCAGAGAGGGCACCGAGTGGGGAGAGCGCCAGAGGGCCTTCCCCAGGTAGTTAGGTTAGGGTAAGGAGCAGGTAAGCTCGGAGGCAACTGCAGTGGTGGAGGTGTGCAGGTGGGTAGACCTGCTGGGAGAGCTACACGTCGCAGCCCAGAAATTGTGCGAGGCACCGGGAGATGAATCGGGGGAGTGAGACCCCAAATTGAAAAGCACCACAGTTTGGTCAATGGGAATTGGTTTTTAGAACCCATAGTGTAAGTTGGCCAATGGATTGGCAGGGAAAGACCCCGGGTAATGTAAAGTTGTTAAAGTCATTTAGGAAATAGTTAGGATTGATGAACCTGTCGCACCATACGCAGCCACTTACCTGTGGTGATGATGATGACTCCACACCTGTGTTTTCTTTGTTCTGTGTGCAGGAAATGAGAATTGCTGTGAGGATTTGTGAGACGCACCACGACGTGGATGAGACATTTGGGTGATTCCATCTCTCCCTCCTCAGGAGGGACTGATGATGAATTGGTGATGGCAAATTTTGATGTTGAGTTGGAGATGGCAAATTGTGATGAGAGTTGGAAATGGCAAATTTGATTGGTTAGGAGGGAGAGAAGACGAATTTGGTTTATGGGAGGAACGGGGAAGACAGTAGGGACGTTTGTTGATGTGTAAAGTAGATGTTTATGGGTAGTGTTGTGTTTTGTGGATACAGTAAGGGGTAAGGGAGGGGCAATGTAGGTTACCTGGTGGGGGGGGGGCGTACGGTAGGAACGTACCTGTCTCACCTGGTTCCCATGTGCCCCCAGTGTGCATCATCTTGTATTGCGTGCACTTTTGCGCCCTTACCACCTTACTCACTTGTCTGCTTCTTTTGTCTCCCACCTCCGAGGATCTGGCTTTGGGGCAGAGAGAGAGGAGAGAGAGGTGCTGGCTCCGCAGTTGTGGGCCTGCACTTTCGCTGCTTGCTGCCGGGATCGATACACCATATGGACCGCAATTTTTGTGGCCGCCCACCATGGACTGCAGTTCTCTTGCGGGCAAGCACCACCCGTGGATGGACCTCTGGGTCAACGTGGCACCTATGCCATAGAGGTGAACCACTATAGTTGGCTCCCTGACGGCCACAATTTAGAAATGGACGCGGTTGGCGCCTTTCTTTATTTTGTAAGGAAGCTAGAAGGCCAAGTGCTTCAAGAAGGCAAGACCAGCGGCAGAACATCGGCCGGCTGCGACACCACCGGTGACTATGAACATTTTATTGGTGCACCGGATGGTGCTGACTGTGTTATGGGGTGGTGCTTTTGGTGCTTGGATGGGGTGCTCTGCACATTATTAAAGGCCGTAAGGCCACAGGGCACTCGTGGGTTGGTGTATCGATGCTGGCATGCGTGCTCTCTCTATGCATAACATCTGCATGTGTTCCTTCAAAGAACAGGTCCTGGATCGTAGTGTAAATATCAGTGTAGTCTTGTGTAAATAATGTTCCCTACCGGCTGTATGTTTAGTTTGAGGATTCTTTCCGCGATTCGGTTATCCTGTGGGTGTGTTTCTGTGAGGAGAAGGGTGCAACGTCGCAGGGGGACATATTTACTCATTTGTGAACATCTGTAAAACTGTCGCACTCAGGGTTGAGTTAATAGTAGAGGGAACTACATCTGAGTGCCACACTAACGTAGGTAAAAATTTATCGGGTCGGGACGCCCCGAGGTAGAGAAGTGTGCAATGTTGCGGATATGGGATTTGGCCTCCATCCATATCCGCTTGTAAATATTCCCCTATTTCCCCAATACTCCCCAACTATCCCCAATCCCCCATTCCCTCGTCCCATTGTCTGTAAACAACACTCTGTAGCCCCGACCTTCCCCTTTTTCCCCCATTAAATGTCGTGCCCAGGTCCACCGCATCTCACGTAGACAACTTTCGGACATCTTGCTAGTTATTCTTAGTCTATGTCAGTTAAGGACTCGTTTCCATTAATTCTGACTCTTCGTTGCACCAGAATGTGATTGTATGGCACCAGTAGTAAGTTTAGGACCTCCCAATACCTCCCCGCATCTCTTCCTCATGAAACAACAACACCAACAACAACAACAGCGGCGCGGGGAGTGCGCGTCCTCACTCCGGCTTGGTTAGCCGCCATTGAGCATGTGCTCCGACGGGGTTACCACGCAGGGGCTCACTGTCAGCTCCTCGTCAAGGGCGGAGCCCGGTAACCCCCCACACCCAATAAGAAGCGGCGGACCGATTCCATCTGGGGCGGAGCTAACGAGCCGAGTGCGTGTCACTCCCCGCTGGACATGCGCAGGAAGACGGAGGTGACGTCAGATGCGCCTGAGCTTGAAGAGAAACGGACGCCACCTCCAGCGCGACGATACCTACCCGCATCTTTGGACCGGACCGGGTCGATTCTGCCCCTGAGCCAAGGTGCACCTTGAGCAATCGACTGCCTGTCCTTCCCAGCCATCAATCCCTGTGTGAGTCAGTCTTGTCCCGTTTGTCTGTGGTCTGTCGGGGCTAACATAAGACCGTGTCTAAGTGCCCATCTTTCTGTGCTGTACCTCTGTGCCGTGTAATCTAAACGTTCTGCATAACCCATATTATATCCTCCTCCAGAGGTCTTGAGAACTGTACCCCTGGTGTCGTGTCATTTAACCCAGCCGTTGTGTCCTTTCCATCATTGATTTAGCATAGCGCGACTTAGTCAACGTTCGAGTGGAATCGGGTAAACTGTGCGAACACGGCGGCCATTCCGCTCGGCCCTTCATAACATCCTAATAAGTCATGTCCGTAACAATATACTCACTCAGGCTCACTCTATCACGACTGAGTCCTCTCAGCTCTTCCAAATGGCGCCCGCTACGCCTCGTGTCCAGTCCACCTCCGAGTTCTTCTTCTTCGAAAGACCTTTGACACTTATGGCGGGGGCGTGATGACGTCACTGCGCTTCAGTCTTAGAAAACTAAGGGCGTGATGACGTCACTGCGCTTCAGTCTTAGAAAACTAATTTTTATATAAGTTAATATTTTCAATAACTCCTAGAGGCGAAGTCTTAGAGAATTTCGCAATAAGAAATAGAGTCCTTCGGCGACGGAAATTTAACACGGTGTTTTCCTATGTAACTTTATCCTGAGGTAATTTTACCAAAAATCCCCGAAATTTCACGGGTCCAGCCCCATTGAGTGCCTGCGGCCTCTCAAGTCCCTTCACAGAGTCGGGCTAGAGTCAAGCTCAAAAGGGGTTTTCTTTCCCCACTGATTCCGCCAAGCCCGTTCCCTTGGCTGTGGGTTCGCTGGATAGTAGATAGGGACAGTGAGGATCTCGTTCATCCCTTCATGCGCGTCACTGTTTAGATGACAAAATGAATGAGTTCATTCATTTTCGCTGCATGATTTCGGGTGACACCGTCACAATTTCGGTCTTCGAGGCCAGCCGATAGGCACAGTGTGACCGGAAGGGACGAGGTTCTCCTGACCACGTGGCCCTTGACTTGGTTTGTCTGCACAATGTGGGCGCTTTCAGGATGAACTTTAGCCGGGGAGCGTTTGGGTGCGTGGCGCCTTTGGGCGCCCCGGTCTGATACTGCCGCCCACGCGCAGAACACCTTGTGAGTGCACGTGGGTCCCGGCGGTCCCACTGGCCTAGCGCTACCATGTTTAGACAGCGAAATCCGTCCCCGGGCACCGGCAAGCCAGGCACGGTAGGACACCCGTGGAGCCCCGGCGGACCAGGGGCGCGCGAGCCTACGCGTTAGCGTGCTACGGCGGAATCAATGGCTTCGGCCACGGTCGAGCCGATACTCGGCCCGGTCGCCCGGAAATGAACTGGTTCGACGCCCGCGCTAGAGAGGTCGCGGGCGACTGAGATGTATTTACAAATTAGTTAATTAATTTGAGACGTCCGATTTCTAGTGTTTGGAAATTTGGAAGAGCTTGACCCTAGCCTTTCCCTTGCGAGGGCAAGGAGGAACTTAACACTTGACACTTAAGCTTAGTTTGAAGTACACCCTGCCAGCGCCCACGGTGGGACGGCAGGGCAACCAGAAGGGACGAGGTTCTCCTGACCACGTGGCCCTCGATCTGGGAAGCGAGAGGCGTTCCATTAGTGGACGCGCCCCTCACGCCCGACTTTTGGGCGGCCCCGGCAGGCCGTTTGTTTTGACATTCCGTGACAGGCCCCGCACCCCCACCTCCGGGCCGACCGGGCGACCGGAATGAATCCCGGTGTCCCGATCCGAACCTTCAGAGCGGGCCGGCTGCACTTTCCGTCCCTGCGGTCCCAAATACCGGAACCACCCGCATACCACTTTATTCGACAAAATGAGGTGCGGCCTACAGCCTTAGAAAACCAACCCTATATAAGTCAATACCTCCAACGAGAGGGTGGTGGGAGGGTGATGGCAGGGTGGTGGGGGAGGATGATGGGGGAGGGTGATGGGAGGATGATGGGGGAGGGTGATGGGAGGGTGATGGGGGAGGGTGATGGGGCAGGGTGATGGGGCAGGGTGATGGGGCAGGGTGATGGGGCAGGGTGATGGGGCAGGGTGATGGGAGGGTGATGGGAGGGTGATGGGATGGGAGGGAGGAGTTTGTTTTAACGTTCCGTGACAGGCCCCGCACCCCCACCTCCGGGCCGACCGGGCGACCGGAATTAATCCCGGTGTCCCGATCCGAACCTTCAGAGCGGGCCGGCTGCACTTTCCATCCCTGCGGTCCCAAATACCGGAACCACCCGAATACCACTTTATTTGACAAAATGAGGTGCGGCCTACAGCCTTAGAATACCAACCCTAAATAAGTCAATACCTCCAACGAGAGGGTGGTGGGAGGGTGATGGCAGGGTGATGGGAGGGTGATGGGAGGGTGATGGCAGGGTGATGGCAGGGTGATGGGAGGGAGATGGGAGGGAGATGGGGGAGAGTGATGGGGGAGAGTGATGGGGCAGGGTGATGGGAGGGTGATGGCAGGGTGATGGGAGGGTGATGGGAGGGTGATGGCAGGGTGATGGGAGGGTGATGGCAGAGGGTGATGGCAGAGGGTGATGGGGGAGGGTGATGGGAGGGTGATGGCAGGGTGATGGGAGGGTGATGGGAGGGTGATGGCAGGGTGATGGCAGGGTGATGGCAGGGTGATGGGGGAGGGTGATGGGGGAGGGTGATGGGGGAGGGTGATGGGGGAGGGTGATGGGGCAGGGTGATGGGAGGCTGATGGGAGGGTGATGGGAGGGTGATGGGATGGGAGGGAGGAGTTTGTTTTGACGTTCCGTGACAGGCCCCGCACCCCCACCTCCGGGCCGACCGGGCGACCGGAATGAATCCCGGTGTCCCGATCCGAACCTTCAGAGCGGGCCGGCTGGGGAGTGCCAAGCACCCCGTACCTGCACTTTCCGTCCCTGCCGTCCCAAATACCGGAACCACCCGAATACCACTTTATTTGACAAAATGAGGTGCGGCCTACAGCCTTAGAAAACCAACCCTAAATAAGTCAATACCTCCAACGACACAGTTGCGCATTCGTGCCGCGTGACGTGGTGACGTCATCGCACTTTCACCTTAAAAGATTTATTTGATATTTTGATATAAACCTTAGAAAACCAACCCTACAGAAGTCAAATGATCCAATAAAGGGTGATGGGAGGGTGATGGCAGGGTGATGGGAGGGTGGTGGGAGGGTGATGGCAGGGTGGTGGGAGGGTGATGGCAGGGTGATGGGAGGGTGATGGCAGGGTGATGGGAGGGTGATGGGAGGGTGATGGGAGGGTGATGGGAGGGTGATGGGAGGGTGATGGCAGGGTGATGGGAGGGTGATGGCAGGGTGATGGGGGAGGGTGATGGGGGAGGGTGATGGGGCCTCCCTATAGAAGTCAGTATCTCCAACGACACAGGCGCGCATTCGTGCCGCGTGACGTGGTGACGTCATCACACTTTCCCCATCAAAAGACCCATTTGATATAAGTTAATATTCTGATATAAGCTTTAGAAAACCAACCCTATATAAGTCAATACCTCCAACGAATACCTGACGATGTCAGGTGACACCGTCACAATTTCGGTCTTCGAGGCCGGCCGATAGGCACGAGGTTCTCCTGACCACGTGGCCCTTGACTTGGTTTGTCCGCATAATGTGGGCGCTTTCAGGATGAACTTTAGCCGGGGAGCGTTTGGGTGCGTGGCGCCTTTGGGCGTCCCGGTCTGATACTGCCGCCCACGCGCAGAACACCTTGTGAGTGCACGTGGGTCCCGGCGGTCCCACTGGCCTAGCGCTACCATGTTTAGACAGCGAAATCCGTCCCCGGGCACCGGCAAGCCAGGCACGGTAGGACACCCGCGGAGCCCCGGCGGACCAGGGGCACGCGAGCCTACGCGTTAGCGTGCTACGGCGGAATCAACAGCTTCGGCCACGGCCGAGCCGATACTCAGCCCGGTCGCCCGGAAATGAACTAGTTCGACGTCCGTGCTAGAGAGGTCGCGGGCGACTGAGATGTATTTACAAATTAGTTAATTAATTTGAGACGTCCGATTTCTCGTGTTTGGAAATTTGGAAGAGCTTGACCCAAGCCTTTCCCTTGCGAGGGCAAGGAGGAACTTAACACTTGACACTTAAGCTTAGTTTGAAGTACACCCTGCCAGCGCCCACGGCGGGACGGCAGGGCAACCAGAAGGGACGAGGTTCTCCTGACCACGTGGCCCTCGATCTGGGAAGCGAGAGGCGTTCCATTAGTGGACGCGCCCCTCACGCCCGACTTTCGGGCGGCCCCGGCAGGCCGTTTGTTTTGACGTTCCGTGACAGGCCCCGCACCCCCACCTCCGGGCCGACCGGGCGACCGGAATGAATCCCGGTGTCCCGATCCGAACCTTCAGAGCGGGCCGGCTGCACTTTCCGTCCCTGCGGTCCCAAATACCGGAACCACCCGAATACCACTTTATTTGACAAAATGAGGTGCGGCCTACAGCCTTAGAAAAAACCAACCCTAAATAAGTCAATACCTCCAACGACACAGGTGCGCATTCGTGCCGCGTGACGTGGTGACGTCATCGCGCTTTCACCTTAAAAGATTTATTTGATATTTTGATATAAACCTTAGAAAACCAACCCGACAGAAGTCAAATGGTCCAATAAAGGATGATGGGAGGGTGATGGCAGGGTGATGGGAGGGTGGTGGGAGGGTGATGGCAGGGTGGTGGGAGGGTGATGGCAGGGTGATGGGAGGGTGATGGCAGGGTGATGGGAGGGTGATGGCAGGGTGATGGGAGGGTGATGGGAGGGTGATGGGAGGGTGATGGGAGGGTGATGGCAGGGTGATGGGAGGGTGATGGCAGGGTGATGGGGGAGGGTGATGGGGGAGGGTGATGGGGCCTCCCTATAGAAGTCAGTATCTCCAACGACACAGGCGCGCATTCGTGCCGCGTGACGTCATCACACTTTCCCCTCAAAAGAACCATTTGATATAAGTTAATATTCTGATATAAGCTTTAGAAAACCAACCCTATATAAGTCAATACCTCCAACGATACAGGTGCGCAAATTACAAAATCACAAAAGATTTATTTGATATAAGTTAATATTTTGAATAACTCAGTCAATATCAGTCCGAATTTCGCCAAATAAAGGTTCCCGTTATCCACAGATACCCCTGTATCCTCCTAGAGGCGAAGTCAGGATGAATTTCGCAAAAAATAAAGTCCTTCGGCAACGAAGATTTAACATGGGGCTTTCCTATGTAACTTTACCCTGAAGTAATTTTACCGAAAATCCTGGAAATTTCGCAGGGCCTGTTTCTGTCGAGTGTTAAGACGTACTAGCGACTGCGAAATCTGGAATCAGAATTAAAATCCGAGCCTCCGTTAGCTCTAAGGGCCCCCCAAAACAAATCGCATATATTCCTAATGAAAAAACTTCGAAGCTCTTAAATCCCGAATCCCATGCCATCCGATGTCAATCCATATATCTATACCTCCCTACGAACGTTATGCATCTAATGATAAGCATAAGAACCATCAAAAAATATTTTAAAACCACTTTATTGGACAAAATGAGGTGCGGCCTAGCATCTAGTCAAGACCAAGTCACCCCGGCCGATCACCCATTCCGACCCCAAATTCCTCATCGACGATAACTAAACAATATATTATATGAATCGCACCGTACATACCTCCTTCTAGATCTTGTTCTTGTCTTGTTATACTCACTCATGCTCACTCTATTACGCCTGAGTCCTCTCAGCTCTTCCAAATGGCGCCCGCTACGCCTCGTGTCCAGTCCACCTCCGAGCTCTTCTTCTTCGAAAGAGGTGGGGGCGTGATGACGTCACTGCGCTTCAGTCTTAGAAAACTAAGGGCGTGATGACGTCACTGCGCTTCAGTCTTAGAAAACTAATTTTTATATAAGTTAATATTTTCAATAACTCCTAGAGGCGAAGTCTTAGAGAATTTCGCAATAAGAAATAGAGTCCTTCGGCGACGGAAATTTAACACGGTGTTCTCCTATGTAACTTTACCCTGAGGTAATTTTACCAAAAATCCCCGAAATTTCACGGGTCCAGCCCTATTGAGTGCCTGCGGCCTCTCAAGTCCCTTCACAGAGCCGGGCTAGAGTCAAGCTCAAAAGGGTTTTCTTTCCCCACTGATTCTGCCAAGCCCGTTCCCTTGGCTGTGGCTTCGCTGGATAGTAGATAGGGACAGTGAGGATCTCGTTCATCCCTTCATGCGCGTCACTGTTTAGATGACGAAATGAATGAGTTCATTCATTTTCGCTGCATGATTTTTCGGGTGACACTGTCACAATTTCGGTCTTCGAGGCCGGCCGATAGGCACAGTGTGACCGGAAGGGACGAGGTTCTCCTGACCACGTGGCCCTTGACTTGGTTTGTCCGCACAATGTGGGCGCTTTCAGGATGAACTTTAGCCGGGGAGCGTTTGGGCGCCCCAGTCTGATACTGCCGCCCACGCGCAGAACAACTTGTGAGTGCACGTGGGTCCCGGCGGTCCCACTGGCCTAGCGCTACCATGTTTAGACAGCGAAAGTCCGTCCCCGGGCACCACGTCTGACTGTCTTATTCAGAGAGCATGGCGACGTGGGCACGGTAGGACACCCGCGGAGCCCAGGCGGACCGGGGACGCGCGAGCCTACGCGTTAGCGGGCTACGGCGGAATCAATGGCTTCAGCCACGTCCGGGCCGATATTCGGCCCGGCCGCACCGGGAATGAACTGGTTCGACGCCCGCGCTAGAGAGGTCGCGGGCGACTGAGATGTGTTAACAAATTAATTAATTAATTTGAGATGTCCGATTCCTAGTGTTTGGAAATTTGGAAGAGCTTGACCCTAGCCTTTCCCTTGCGAGGGCAAGGAGGAACTTAACACTTGACACTTAAGCTTAGTTTGAAGTACACCCTGCCAGCGCTCCCGGTGGGACGGCAGGGCAACCAGAAGGGACGAGGTTCTCCTGACCACGTGGCCCTCGATCTGGGAAGCGAGAGGCGTTCCATTAGTGGACGCGCCCCTCACGCCCGACTTTTGGGCGGCCCCGGCAGGCCGTTTGTTTTGACGTTCCGTGACAGGCCCCGCACCCCCACCTCAGGGCCGACCGGGCGACCGGAATGAATCCCGGTGTCCCGATCCGAGCCTTCAGAGCGGGCCGGCTGCACTTTCCGTCCCTGCGGTCCCAAATACCGGAACCACCCGAATACCACTTTATTCGACAAAATGAGGTGCGGCCTACAGCCTTAGAAAACTAATCCTATATCAGTCAATACCTCCAACGAGAGGGTGGTGGGAGGGTGATGGCAGGGTGATGGGAGGGTGATGGCAGGGTGATGGGAGGGTGATGGCAGGGTGATGGGAGGGTGATGGCAGGGTGATGGGGGAGGGTGATGGGGGAGGGTGATGGGGCAGGGTGATGGGAGGGTGATGGCAGGGTGATGGGAGGGTGATGGCAGGGTGATGGGAGGGTGATGGCAGGGTGATGGGGGAGGGTGCTGGGGGAGGGTGATGGGGCAGGGTGATGGGGCAGGGTGATGGGAGGGTGATGGGAGGGTGATGGGAGGGTGATGGGATGGGAGGGAGGAGTTTGTTTTGACGTTCCATGACAGGCCCCGCACCCCCACCTTCGGGCCGACCGGGCGACCGGAATGAATCCCGGTGTCCCGATCCGAACCTTCAGAGCGGGCCGGCTGGGGAGTGCCAAGCACCCCGTACCTGCACTTTCCGTCCCTGCGGTCCCAAATACCGGAACCACCCGAATACCACTTTATTTGACAAAATGAGGTGCGGCCTACAGCCTTAGAAAACCAACCCTAAATAAGTCAATACCTCCAACGACACAGGCGCGCATTCGTGCCGCGTGACGTGGTGACGTCATCGCGCTTTCACCTTAAAAGATTTATTTGATATTTTGATATAAACCTTAGAAAACCAACCCTACAGAAGTCAAATGGTCCAATAAAGGGTGATGGGAGGGTGATGGCAGGGTGATGGGAGGGTGGTGGGAGGGTGATGGCAGGGTGGTGGGAGGGTGATGGCAGGGTGATGGGAGGGTGATGGCAGGGTGATGGGAGGGTGATGGGAGGGTGATGGCAGGGTGATGGCAGGGTGATGGGAGGGTGATGGCAGGGTGATGGGAGGGTGGTGGGAGGGTGATGGCAGGGTGGTGGGAGGGTGATGGCAGGGTGATGGCAGGGTGATGGCAGGGTGATGGGAGGGTGATGGGAGGGTGATGGGAGGGTGATGGCAGGGTGATGGGAGGGTGATGGCAGGGTGATGGCAGGGTGATGGGAGGGTGATGGCAGGGTGATGGGAGGGTGATGGCAGGGTGATGGGAGGGTGATGGGAGGGTGATGGGAGGGTGATGGCAGGGTGATGGGAGGGTGATGGCAGGGTGTTGGGGGAGGGTGATGGGGGAGGGTGATGGGGCCTCCCTATAGAAGTCAGTATCTCCAACGACACAGGCGCGCATTCGTGCCGCGTGACGTGGTGACGTCATCACACTTTCCCCTCAAAAGACCCATTTGATATAAGTTAATATTCTGATCTAAGCTTTAGAAAACCAACCCTATATAAGTCAATACCTCCAACGAAATATTATTCCTAATGAAATATTCCTTATTCCTAATTCCTAACGAAATATATTCCTAATGAAAAAACCCCGGAGTTCCTAAATCCCAAATCCCATGCCATCCGATGTCAATCCATATATCTATACCTCACTATGAACGTTCTGCATCTAATGATAAGCATTAAAACCGTCAAAAAATATTTTGTGACCACTTTATTTAACAAAATGAGGTGCGGCCTAGCATCTAGTCGAGACCAAGTCACCCCGGCCGATCACCCATTCCGACCCCAAATTCCTCATCGACGAAACTAAACAATATATTATATGAATCGCACCGTACATACCTCCTTCTAGATCTTGTTCTTGTCTTGTATACTCACTCAGGCTCACTCTATCACGACTGAGTCCTCTCAGCTCTTCCAAATGGCGCCCGCTACGCCTCATGTCCAGTCCACCTCCGAACTCTTCTTCTTCGAAAGAGGTGGGGGCGTGATGACGTCACTGCACTTCAGTCTTAGAAAACTAAGGGCGTGATGACGTCACTGCGCTTCAGTCTTAGAAAACTAATTTTTTATATAAGTTAATATTTTCAATAACTCCTAGAGGCGAAGACTTAGAGAATTTCGCAATAAGAAATAGAGTCCTTCGGCGACGGAAATTTAGCACGGTGTTTTCCTATGTAACTTTACCCTGAGGTAATTTTACCAAAAATCCCCGAAATTTCACGGGTCCAGCCCTATTGAGTGCCTGCGGCCTCTCATGTCCCTTCACAGAGTCGGGCCAGAGTCAAGCTCAAAAGGGTTTTCTTTCCCCACTGATTCCGCCAAGCCCGTTCCCTTGGCTGTGGCTTCGCTGGATAGTAGATAGGGACAGTGAGGATCTCGTTCATCCCTTCATGCGCGTCACTGTTTAGATGACGAAATGAATGAGTTCATTCATTTTCGCTGCATGATTTTTCGGGTGACACAGTCACAATTTCGGTCTTCGAGGCCGGCCGATAGGCACAGTGTGACCGGAAGGGACGAGGTTCTCCTGACCACGTGGCCCTTGACTTGGTTTGTCCGCACAATGTGGGCGCTTTCAGGATGCACTTTAGCCGGGGAGCGTTTGGGTGCATGGCGCCTTTGGGCGCCCCGGTCTGATACTGCCGCCCACGCGCAGAACACCTTGTGAGTGCACATGGGTCCCGGCGGTCCCACTGGCCTAGCGCTACCATGTTTAGACAGCGAAATCCGTCCCCAGGCACCGGCAAGCCAGGCACGGTAGGACACCCGCGGAGCCCCGGCGGACCAGGGGCGCACGAGCCTACGCGTTAGCATGCTACGGCGGAATCAACGGCTTCGGCCACGGCCGAGCCGATACTCGGCCCGGTCGCCCGGAAATGAAGTGGTTCGACGCCCGCGCTAGAGAGGTCGCGGGCGACTGAGATGTATTTACAAATTAGTTAATTAATTTGAGACGTCCGATTTCTAGTGTTTGGAAATTTGGAAGAGCTTGACCCTAGCCTTTCCCTTGCGAGGGCAAGGAGGAACTTAACACTTGACACTTAAGCTTAGTTTGAAGTACACCCTGCCAGCGCCCACGGTGGGACGGCAGGGCAACCAGAAGGGACGAGGTTCTCCTGACCACGTGGCCCTCGATCTGGGAAGCGAGAGGCGTTCCATTAGTGGACGCACCCCTCACGCCCAATTTTTGGGCGGCCCCGGCAGGCCGTTTGTTTTGACGTTCCGTGACAGGCCCCGCACCCCCACCTCCAGGCCGACCGGGCGACCGGAATGAATCCCGGTGTCCCGATCCGAACCTTCAGAGCGGGCCGGCTGCACTTTCCGTCCCTGCGGTCCCAAATACCGGAACCACCCGCATACCACTTTATTCGACAAAATGAGGTGCGGCCTACAGCCTTAGAAAACCAACCCTATATAAGTCAATACCTCCAACGAGAGGGTGGTGGGAGGGTGATGGCAGGGTGGTGGGGGAGGATGATGGGGGAGGGTGATGGGAGGGTGATGGCAGGGTGATGGCAGGGTGATGGGGGAGGGTGATGGGGCAGGGTGATGGGGCAGGGTGATGGGGCAGGGTGATGGGAGGGTGATGGGAGGGTGATGGGAGGGTGATGGGAGGGTGATGGGATGGGAGGGAGGAGTTTGTTTTGACGTTCCGTGACAGGCCCCGCACCCCCACCTCCGGGCCGACCGGGCGACCGGAATGAATCCCGGTGTCCCGATCCGAACCTTCAGTGCGGGCCGGCTGGGGAGTGCCAAGCACCCCGTACCTGCACTTTCCGTCCCTGCGGTCCCAAATACCGGGACCACCCGAATACCACTTTATTTGACAAAATGAGGTGCGGCCTACAGCCTTAGAAAACCAACCCTAAATAAGTCAATACCTCCAATGACACAGGTGCGCATTCGTGCTGCGTGACATGGTGACGTCATCGCGCTTTCACCTTAAAAGATTTATTTGATATTTTGCTATAAACCTTAGAAAACCAACCCTACAGAAGTCAGATGGTCCAATAAAGGGTGATGGGAGGGTGATGGCAGGGTGATGGGAGGGTGGTGTGAGGGTGATGGCAGGGTGGTGGGAGGGTGATGGCAGGGTGATGGGAGGGTGATGGCAGGGTGATGGGAGGGTGAAGGCAGGGTGATGGGAGGGTGATGGCAGAGGGTGATGGGGGAGGGTGATGGCAGGGTGATGGGAGGGTGATGGCAGGGTGATGGGGGAGGGTGATGGGGGAGGGTGTTGGGGCCTCCCTATAGAAGTCTGTATCTCCAACGACACAGGCGCGAATTCGTGCCGCGTGACGTGGTGACGTCATCACACTTTCCCCTCAAAAGACCCATTTGATATAAGTTAATATTCTGATATAAGCTTTAGAAAACCAACCCTATATAAGTCAATACCTCCAACGATACAGGTGCGCAAAATACAAAATCACAAAAGATTTATTTGATATAAGTTAATATTTTGAATAACTCGGTCAATATCAGTCCGAATTTCGCCAAATAAAGGTTCCCGTTATCCACAGATACCCCTGTATCCTCCTAGAGGCGAAGTCAGGATGAATTTCGCAAAAAATAAAGTCCTTCGGCAACGAAGATTTAACATGGGGCTTTCCTATGTAAATTTACCCTGAAGTAATTTTACCGAAAATCCTGGAAATTTCGCAGGGCCAGTTTCTGTCGAGTGTTAAGACGTACTAGCGACTGCGAAATCCGGAATCAGAATTAAAATCCGAGCCTCCGTTAGCTCTAAGGGCCTTCAAGAGCAAATCGCCTATATTCCTAATGAAAAAAAAATAAAAAAAACCCCGGAGTTCCTAAATCCCGAATCCCATGCCATCCGATGTCAATCCATATATCTATACCTCCCTACGAACGTTATGCATCTAATGATAAGCATAAGAACCATCAAAAAATATTTTAAAACCACTTTATTGGACAAAATGAGGTGCGGCCTAGCATCTAGTCGAGACCAAGTCCCCCAGGCCGATCACCCATTCCGACCCCAAATTCCTCATCGACGATAACTAAACAATATATTATATGAATCGCACCGTACATACCTCCTTCTAGATCTTGTTCTTGTCTTGATATTGTTGCGGATATGGGATTTGGCCTCCATCCATATCCGCTTGTAAATATTCCCCTATTTCCCCAATACTCCCCAACTATCCCCAATCCCCCATTCCCTAGTCCCATTGTCTGTAAACAACACTCTGTAGCCCCGACCTTCCCCTTTTTCCCCCATTAAATGTCGTGCCCAGGTCCACCGCATCTCACGTAGACAACTTTCGGACATCTTGCTAGTTATTCTTAGTCTATGTCAGTTAAGGACTCGTTTCCATTAATTCTGACTCTTCGTTGCACCAGAATGTGATTGTATGGCACCAGTAGTAAGTTTAGGACCTCCCAATACCTCCCCGCATCTCTTCCTCATGAAACAACAACACCAACAACAACAACAGCGGCGCGGGGAGTGCGCGTCCTCACTCCGGCTTGGTTAGCCGCCATTGAGCATGTGCTCCGACGGGGTTACCACGCAGGGGCTCACTGTCAGCTCCTCGTCAAGGGCGGAGCCCGGTAACTCCCCGCACCCAATAAGAAGCGGCGGACCGATTCCATCTGGGGCGGAGCTAACGAGCCGAGGGCGTGTCACTCCCCGCTGGACATGCGCAGGAAGACGGAGGTGACGTCAGATGCGCCTGAGCTTGAAGAGAAACGGACGCCACCTCCAGCGCGACGATACCTACCCGCATCTTTGGACCGGACCGGGTCGATTCTGCCCCTGAGCCAAGGTGCACCTTGAGCAATCGACTGCCTGTCCTTCCCAGCCATCAATCCCTGTGTGAGTCAGTCTTGTCCCGTTTGTCTGTGGTCTGTCGGGGCTAAGATAAGACCGTGTCTAAGTGCCCATCTTTCTGTGCTGTACCTCTGTGCCGTGTAATCTAAACGTTCTGCAAAACCCATATTATATCCTCCTCCGGAGGTCTTGAGAACTGTACCCCTGGTGTCGTGTCATTTAACCCAGCCGTTGTGTCCTTTCCATCATTGATTTAGCATAGCGCGACTTATTCAACGTTCGAGTGGAATCGGGTAAACTGTGCGAACACGGCGGCCATTCCGCTCGGCCCTTCATAACATCCTAATAAGTCGTGTCCGTAACAATATACTCACTCAGGCTCACTCTATCACGACTGAGTCCTCTCAGCTCTTCCAAATGGCGCCCGCTACGCCTCGTGTCCAGTCCACCTCCGAGTTCTTCTTCTTCGAAAGACCTTTGACACTTATGGCGGGGGCGTGATGACGTCACTGCGCTTCAGTCTTAGAAAACTAAGGGCGTGATGACGTCACTGCGCTTCAGTCTTAGAAAACTAATTTTTATATAAGTTAATATTTTCAATAACTCCTAGAGGCGAAGTCTTAGAGAATTTCGCAATAAGAAATAGAGTCCTTCGGCGACGGAAATTTAACACGGTGTTTTCCTATGTAACTTTATCCTGAGGTAATTTTACCAAAAATCCCCGAAATTTCACGGGTCCAGCCCTATTGAGTGCCTGCTGCCTCTCAAGTCCCTTCACAGAGTCGGGCTAGAGTCAAGCTCAAAAGGGGTTTTCTTTCCCCACTGATTCCGCCAAGCCCGTTCCCTTGGCTGTGGGTTCGCTGGATAGTAGATAGGGACAGTGAGGATCTCGTTCATCCCTTCATGCGCGTCACTGTTTAGATGACAAAATGAATGAGTTCATTCATTTTCGCTGCATGATTTCGGGTGACACCGTCACAATTTCGGTCTTCGAGGCCAGCCGATAGGCACAGTGTGACCGGAAGGGACGAGGTTCTCCTGACCACGTGGCCCTTGACTTGGTTTGTCTGCACAATGTGGGCGCTTTCAGGATGAACTTTAGCCGGGGAGCGTTTGGGTGCGTGGCGCCTTTGGGCGCCCCGGTCTGATACTGCCGCCCACGCGCAGAACACCTTGTGAGTGCACGTGGGTCCCGGCGGTCCCACTGGCCTAGCGCTACCATGTTTAGACAGCGAAATCCGTCCCCGGGCACCGGCAAGCCAGGCACGGTAGGACACCCGTGGAGCCCCGGCGGACCAGGGGCGCGCGAGCCTACGCGTTAGCGTGCTACGGCGGAATCAATGGCTTCGGCCACGGCCGAGCCGATACTCGGCCCGGTTGCCCGGAAATGAAGTGGTTCGACGCCCGCGCTAGAGAGGTCGCGGGCGACTGAGATGTATTTACAAATTAGTTAATTAATTTGAGACGTCCGATTTCTAGTGTTTGGAAATTTGGAAGAGCTTGACCCTAGCCTTTCCCTTGCGAGGGCAAGGAGGAACTTAACACTTGACACTTAAGCTTAGTTTGAAGTACACCCTGCCAGCGCCCACGGTGGGACGGCAGGGCAACCAGAAGGGACGAGGTTCTCCTGACCACGTGGCCCTCGATCTGGGAAGCGAGAGGCGTTCCATTAGTGGACGCGCCCCTCACGCCCGACTTTTGGGCGGCCCCGGCAGGCCGTTTGTTTTGACATTCCGTGACAGGCCCCGCACCCCCACCTCCGGGCCGACCGGGCGACCGGAATGAATCCCGGTGTCCCGATCCGAACCTTCAGAGCGGGCCGGCTGCACTTTCCGTCCCTGCGGTCCCAAATACCGGAACCACCCGCATACCACTTTATTCGACAAAATGAGGTGCGGCCTACAGCCTTAGAAAACCAACCCTATATAAGTCAATACCTCCAACGAGAGGGTGGTGCGAGGGTGATGGCAGGGTGGTGGGGGAGGATGATGGGGGAGGGTGATGGGAGGATGATGGGGGAGGGTGATGGGAGGGTGATGGGGCAGGGTGATGGGGCAGGGTGATGGGGCAGGGTGATGGGGCAGGGTGATGGGGCAGGGTGATGGGAGGGTGATGGGAGGGTGATGGGATGGGAGGGAGGAGTTTGTTTTAACGTTCCGTGACAGGCCCCGCACCCCCACCTCCGGGCCGACCGGGCGACCGGAATGAATCCCGGTGTCCCGATCCGAACCTTCAGAGCGGGCCGGCTGCACTTTCCGTCCCTGCGGTCCCAAATACCGGAACCACCCGAATACCACTTTATTTGACAAAATGAGGTGCGGCCTACAGCCTTAGAAAACCAACCCTAAATAAGTCAATACCTCCAACGAGAGGGTGGTGGGAGGGTGATGGCAGGGTGATGGGAGGGTGATGGGAGGGTGATGGCAGGGTGATGGCAGGGTGATGGGAGGGAGATGGGAGGGAGATGGGGGAGAGTGATGGGGGAGAGTGATGGGGCAGGGTGATGGGAGGGTGATGGCAGGGTGATGGGAGGGTGATGGGAGGGTGATGGCAGGGTGATGGGAGGGTGATGGCAGAGGGTGATGGCAGAGGGTGATGGGGGAGGGTGATGGGAGGGTGATGGCAGGGTGATGGGAGGGTGATGGGAGGGTGATGGCAGGGTGATGGCAGGGTGATGGCAGGGTGATGGCAGGGTGATGGGGGAGGGTGATGGGGGAGGGTGATGGGGGAGGGTGATGGGGGAGGGTGATGGGGGAGGTTGATGGGGCAGGGTGTTGGGAAGCTGATGGGAGGGTGATGGGAGGGTGATGGGATGGGAGGGAGGAGTTTGTTTTGACGTTCCGTGACAGGCCCCGCACCCCCACCTCCGGGCCGACCGGGCGACCGGAATGAATCCCGGTGTCCCGATCCGAACCTTCAGAGCGGGCCGGCTGGGGAGTGCCAAGCACCCCGTACCTGCACTTTCCGTCCCTGCCGTCCCAAATACCGGAACCACCCGAATACCACTTTATTTGACAAAATGAGGTGCGGCCTACAGCCTTAGAAAACCAACCCTAAATAAGTCAATACCTCCAACGACACAGTTGCGCATTCGTGCCGCGTGACGTGGTGACGTCATCGCGCTTTCACCTTAAAAGATTTATTTGATATTTTGATATAAACCTTAGAAAACCAACCCTACAGAAGTCAAATGATCCAATAAAGGGTGATGGGAGGGTGATGGCAGGGTGATGGGAGGGTGGTGGGAGGGTGATGGCAGGGTGGTGGGAGGGTGATGGCAGGGTGATGGGAGGGTGATGGCAGGGTGATGGGAGGGTGATGGGAGGGTGATGGGAGGGTGATGGGAGGGTGATGGCAGGGTGATGGGACGGTGATGGCAGGGTGATGGGGGAGGGTGATGGGGCCTCCCTATAGAAGTCAGTATCTCCAACGACACAGGCGCGCATTCGTGCCGCGTGACGTGGTGACGTCATCACACTTTCCCCTCAAAAGACCCATTTGATATAAGTTAATATTCTGATATAAGCTTTAGAAAACCAACCCTATATAAGTCAATACCTCCAACGAATACCTGACGATGTCAGGTGACACCGTAACAATTTCGGTCTTCGAGGCCGGCCGATAGGCACGAGGTTCTCCTGACCACGTGGCCCTTGACTTGGTTTGTCCGCACAATGTGGGCGCTTTCAGGATGAACTTTAGCCGGGGAGCGTTTGGGTGCGTGGCACCTTTGGGCTTCCCGGTCTGATACTGCCGCCCACGCGCAGAACACCTTGTGAGTGCACGTGGGTCCCGGCGGTCCCACTGGCCTAGCGCTACCATGTTTAGACAGCGAAATCCGTCCCCGGGCACCGGCAAGCCAGGCACGGTAGGACACCCGCGGAGCCCCGGCGGACCAGGGGCGCGCGAGCCTACGCGTTAGCATGCTACGGCGGAATCAACGGCTTCGGCCACGGCCGAGCCGATACTCGGCCCGGTCGCCCGGAAATGAACTGGTTCGACGTCCGCGCTAGAGAGGTCGCGGGCGACTGAGATGTATTTACAAATTAGTTAATTAATTTGAGACGTCCGATTTCTAGTGTTTGGAAATTTGGAAGAGCTTGACCCTAGCCTTTCCCTTGCGAGGGCAAGGAGGAACTTAACACTTGACACTTAAGCTTAGTTTGAAGTACACCCTGCCAGCGCCCACGGCGGGACGGCAGGGCAACCAGAAGGGACGAGGTTCTCCTGACCACGTGGCCCTCGATCTGGGAAGCGAGAGGCGTTCCATTAGTGGACGCGCCCCTCACGCCCGACTTTTGGGCGGCCCCGGCAGGCCGTTTGTTTTGACGTTCCGTGACAGGCCCCGCACCCCCACCTCCGGGCCGACCGGGCGACCGGAATGAATCCCGGTGTCCCGATCCGAACCTTCAGAGCGGGCCGGCTGCACTTTCCGTCCCTGCGGTCCCAAATACCGGAACCACCCAAATACCACTTTATTTGACAAAATGAGGTGCGGCCTACAGCCTTAGAAAACCAACCCTAAATAAGTCAATACCTCCAACGAGAGGGTGGTGGGAGGGTGATGGCAGGGTGATGGGAGGGTGATGGGAGGGTGATGGCAGGGTGATGGGAGGGAGATGGGAGGGAGATGGGAGGGTGATGGGGGAGAGTGATGGGGCAGGGTGATGGGGCAGGGTGATGGGAGGGTGATGGCAGGGTGATGCGAGGGTGATGGGAGGGTGATGGGAGGGTGATGGGAGGGTGATGGCAGGGTGATGGGAGGGTGATGGGAGGGTGATGGCAGAGGGTGATGGGGGAGGGTGATGGGGGAGGGTGATGGGAGGGTGATGGGAGGGTGATGGCAGGGTGATGGCAGGGTGATGGGGGAGGGTGATGGGGGAGGGTGATGGGGGAGGGTGATGGGGGAGGGTGATGGGGGAGGGTGATGGGGCGGTGATGGGAGGGTGATGGGGGGGTGATGGGAGGGTGATGGGAGGGTGATGGGATGGGAGGGAGGAGTTTGTTTTGACGTTCCGTGACAGGCCCCGCACCCCCACCTCCGGGCCGACCGGGCGACCGGAATGAATCCCGGTGTCCCGATCCGAACCTTCAGAGCGGGCCGGCTTGGGAGTGCCAAGCACCCCGTACCTGCACTTTCCGTCCCTGCGGTCCCAAACACCGGAACCACCCGAATACCACTTTATTTGACAAAATGAGGTGCGGCCTACAGCCTTAGAAAACCAACCCTAAATAAGTCAATACCTCCAACGACACAGGTGCGCATTCGTGCCGCGTGACGTGGTGACGTCATCGCGCTTTCACCTTAAAAGATTTATTTGATATTTTGATATAAACCTTAGAAAACCAACCCTACAGAAGTCAAATGGTCCAATAAAGGGTGATGGGAGGGTGATGGCAGGGTGATGGGAGGGTGGTGGGAGGGTGATGGCAGGGTGGTGGGAGGGTGATGGCAGGGTGATGGGAGGGTGATGGCAGGGTGATGGGAGGGTGATGGCAGGGTGATGGGAGGGTGATGGGAGGGTGATGGGAGGGTGATGGGAGGGTGATGGCAGGGTGATGGGAGGGTGATGGCAGGGTGATGGGGGAGGGTGATGGGGGAGGGTGATGGGGCCTCCCTATAGAAGTCAGTATCTCCAACGACACAGGCGCGCATTCGTGCCGCGTGACGTCATCACACTTTCCCCTCAAAAGACCCATTTGATATAAGTTAATAT
Organism: Myxine glutinosa; assembly: GCF_964187855.1. Taxonomy (NCBI): domain Eukaryota; kingdom Metazoa; phylum Chordata; class Myxini; order Myxiniformes; family Myxinidae; genus Myxine; species Myxine glutinosa. The sequence continues at coordinate 132,146 of NW_027616523.1, read as the reverse complement.
TCTGATATAAGCTTTAGAAAACCAACCCTATATAAGTCAATACCTCCAACGATACAGGTGCGCAAATTACAAAATCACAAAAGATTTATTTGATATAAGTTAATATTTTGAATAACTCGGTCAATATCAGTCCGAATTTCGCCAAATAAAGGTTCCCGTTATCCACAGATACCCCTGTATCCTCCTAGAGGCGAAGTCAGGATGAATTTCGCAAAAAATAAAGTCCTTCGGCAACGAAGATTTAACATGGGGCTTTCCTATGTAACTTTACCCTGAAGTAATTTTACCGAAAATCCTGGAAATTTCGCAGGGCCTGTTTCTGTCGAGTGTTAAGACGTACTAGCGACTGCGAAATCTGGAATCAGAATTAAAATCCGAGCCTCCGTTAGCTCTAAGGGCCCCCCAAAACAAATCGCATATATTCCTAATGAAAAAACTTTGAAGCTCTTAAATCCCGAATACCATGCCATCCGATGTCAATCCATATATCTATACCTCCCTACGAACGTTATGCATCTAATGATAAGCATAAGAACCATCAAAAAATATTTTAAAACCACTTTATTGGACAAAATGAGGTGCGGCCTAGCATCTAGTCGAGACCCAGTCACCCAGGCCGATCACCCATTCCGACCCCAAATTCCTCATCGGCGATAACTAAACAATATATTATATGAATCGCACCGTACATACCTCCTTCTAGATCTTGTTCTTGTCTTGATATACTCACTCAGACTCACTCTATCACGACTGAGTCCTCTCAGCTCTTCCAAATGGCGCCCGCTACGCCTCGTGTCCAGTCCACCTCCGAGTTCTTCTTCTTCGAAAGACCTTTGACACTTATGGCGGGGGCGTGACGACGTCACTGCGCTTCAGTCTTAGAAAACTAAGGGCGTGATGACGTCACTGTGCTTCAGTCTTAGAAAACTAATTTTTATATAAGTTAATATTTTCAATAACTCCTAGAGGCGAAGTCTTAGAGAATTTCGCAATAAGAAATAGAGTCCTTCGGCGACGGAAATTTAACACGGTGTTTTCCTATGTAACTTTATCCTGAGGTAGTTTTACCAAAAATCCCCGAAATTTCACGGGTCCAGCCCTATTGAGTGCCTGCGGCCTCTCAAGTCCCTTCACAGAGTCGGGCTAGAGTCAAGCTCAAAAGGGGTTTTCTTTCCCCACTGATTCCGCCAAGCCCGTTCCCTTGGCTGTGGGTTCGCTGGATAGTAGATAGGGACAGTGAGGATCTCGTTCATCCCTTCATGCGCGTCACTGTTTAGATGACGAAATGAATGAGTTCATTCATTTTCGCTGCATGATTTCAGGTGACACCATCACAATTTCGGTCTTCGAGGCCGGCCGATAGGCACGAGGTTCTCCTGACCACGTGGCCCTTGACTTGGTTTGTCCGCACAATGTGGGCGCTTTCAGGATGAACTTTAGCCGGGGAGCGTTTGGGTGCGTGGCGCCTTTGGGTGTCCCGGTCTGATACTGCCGCCCACACGCAGAACACCTTGTGAGTGCACGTGGGTCCCGGCGGTCCCACTGGCCTAGCGCTACCATGTTTAGACAGCGAAATCCGTCCCCGGGCACTGGCAAGCCAGGCACGGTAGGACACCCGCGGAGCCCCGGCAGACCAGGGGCGCGCGAGCCTACGCGTTAGCGTGCTACGGCGGAATCAACGGCTTCGGCCACGGCCGAGCCGATACTCGGCCCGGTCGCCCGGAAATGAACTGGTTCGACGTCCGCGCTAGAGAGGTCGCGGGCGACTGAGATGTATTTACAAATTAGTTAACTAATTTGAGACGTCCGATTTCTAGTGTTTGGAAATTTGGAAGAGCTTGACCCTAGACTTTCCCTTGCGAGGGCATGGATGAACTTAACACTTGACACTTAAGCTTAGTTTGAAGTACACCCTGCCAGCGCCCACGGCGGGACGGCAGGGCAACCAGAAGGGACGAGGTTCTCCTGACCACGTGGCCCTCGATCTGGGAAGCGAGAGGCGTTCCATTAGTGGACGCGCCCCTCACGCCCGACTTTTGGGCGGCCCCGGCAGGCCGTTTGTTTTGACGTTCCGTGACAGGCCCCGCACCCCCACCTCCGGGCCGACCGGGCGACTGGAATGAATCCTGGTGTCCCGATCCGAACCTTCAGAGCGGGCCGGCTGGGGAGTGCCAAGCACCCCGTACCTGCACTTTCCGTCCCTGCGGTCCCAAATACCGGAACCACCCGAATACCACTTTATTTGACAAAATGAGGTGCGGCCTACAGCCTTAGAAAACCAACCCTAAATAAGTCAATACCTCCAACGACACAGGTGCACATTCGTGCCGCGTGACGTGGTGACGTCATCGCGCTTTCACCTTAAAAGATTTATTTGATATTTTGATATAAACCTTAGAAAACCAACCCTACAGAAGTCAAATGGTCCAATAAAGGGTGATGGGAGGGTGATGGCAGGGTGATGGGAGGGTGATGGCAGGGTGATGGGAGGGTGATGGGAGGGTGATGGGAGGGTGATGGGAGGGTGATGGCAGCGTGATGGGAGGGTGATGGCAGGGTGATGGGGGAGGGTGATGGGGGAGGGTGATGGGGCCTCCCTATAGAAGTCAGTATCTCCAACGACACAGGCGCGCATTCGTGCCGCGTGACGTCATCACACTTTCCCCTCAAAAGACCCATTTGATATAAGTTAATATTCTGATATAAGCTTTTGAAAACCAACCCTATATAAGTCAATACCTCCAACGATACAGGTGCGCAAAATACAAAATCACAAAAGATTTATTTGATTTAAGTTAATATTTTGAATAACTCGGTCAATATCAGTCCGAATTTCGCCAAATAAAGGTTCCCGTTATCCACAGATACCCCTGTATCCTCCTAGAGGCGAAGTCAGGATGAATTTCGCAAAAAATAAAGTCCTTCGGCAACGAAAATTTAGCATGGGGTTTTCCTATGTAAATTTACCCTGAAGTAATTTTACCGAAAATCCTGGAGATTTCGCGGGGCCAGTTTCTGTCGAGTGTTAAGACGTACTAGCGACTGCGAAATCTGGAATCAGAATCAAAATCCGAGCCTCCGTTAGCTCTAAGGGCCCCCCAAAACAAATCGCATATATTCCTCATGAAAAAACTTCGAAGCTCTTAAATCCCGAATCCCATGCCATCCGATGTCAATCCATATATCTATACCTCCCTACGAACGTTATGCATCTAATGATAAGCATAGGAACCATCAAAAAATATTTTAAAACCACTTTATTGGACAAAATGAGGTGCGGCCTTGCATCTAGTCGAGACCCAGTCACCCAGGCCGATCACCCATTCCGACCCCAAATTCCTCATCGACGATAACTAAACAATATATTATATGAATCGCACCATACATACCTCCTTCTAGATCTTGTTCTTGTCTTGATATACTCACTCAGGCTCACTCTATCACGACTGAGTCCTCTCAGCTCTTCCAAATGGCGCCCGCTACGCCTCGTGTCCAGTCCACCTCCGAGTTCTTCTTCTTCGAAAGACCTTTGACACTTATGGCGGGGGCGTGATGACGTCACTGCGCTTCAGTCTTAGAAAACTAAGGGCGTGATGACGTCACTGTGCTTCAGTCTTAGAAAACTAATTTTTATATAAGTTAATATTTTCAATAACTCCTAGAGGCGAAGTCTTAGAGAATTTCGCAATAAGGAATAGAGTCCTTCGGCGACGGAAATTTAACATGGTGTTTTCCTATGTAACTTTATCCTGAGGTAGTTTTACCAAAACCCCCGAAATTTCACGGGTCCAGCCCTATTGAGTGCCTGCGGCCTCTCAAGTCCCTTCACAGAGTCGGGCTAGAGTCAAGCTCAAAAGGGGTTTTCTTTCCCCACTGATTCCGCCAAGCCCGTTCCCTTGGCTGTGGGTTCGCTGGATAGTAGATAGGGACAGTGAGGATCTCATTCATCCCTTCATGCGCGTCACTGTTTAGATGACGAAATGAATGAGTTCATTCATTTTCGCTGCATGATTTCAGGTGACACCGTCACAATTTCGGTCTTCGAGGCCGGCCGATAGGCACGAGGTTCTCCTGACCACGTGGCCCTTGACTTGGTTTGTCCGCACAATGTGGGCGCTTTCAGGATGAACTTTAGCCGGGGAGCGTCGAAAAGTGGTTTTTCAACACTAACACAATTGCGAAAAGTGGTTTTTCAACACTATCACAAGTGCAAAAAGTGTTTTTTCCACACTAATACAAGTGCAAAAGTGGTTCCCTGCACCAACACAAGTGCGAAAAGTGGTTTTTCAACACTCACACAAGTGCGAAAAGTGGTTTTTCAACACTAACACAAGTGCGAAAAGTGGTTTTTCAACACTAACACAAGTGCGAAAAGTGGTTTTTCAACACTAACACAAGTGCAAAAAGTGGTTTTTCAACACTAACACAAGTGCGAAAAGTGGTTTTTCAACACTAACACAAGTGCGAAAAGTGGTTTTTCAACACTAACACAAGTGCGAAAAGTGGTTTTTCCACACTAATACAAGTGCAAAAAGTGTTTTTTCCACACTAATACACGTGCAAAAGTGGTTTCCTGCACCAACACAAGTGCGAAAAGTGGTTTTTCAACACTAACACAAGTGCGAAAAGTAGTTTTTCAACACTAACACAAGTGCGAAAATTGTTTTTTCCACACGAATACAAGTGCAAAAGTGGTTTCCTGCACCAACACAAGTGCGAAAAGTGGTTTTTCCACACTAATACAAGTGCAAAAGTGGTTTACTGCACCAACACAAGTGCGAAAAGTGGTTTTTCAACACTAACACAAGTGTGAAAAGTGGTTTTTCAACAATATCACAAGTGCAAAAAGTGTTTTTTCCACACTAATCCAAGTGCAAAAGTGGTTTCCTGCACCAACACAAGTGCGAAAAGTGGTTTTTCAACACTAACACAAGTGCGAAAAGTGGTTTTTCAACACTATCACAAGTGCGAAAAGTGCTTTTTCAACACTATCACAAGTGCGAAAAGTGGTTTTTCAACACTAACACAAGTGCGAAAAGTGGTTTTTCAACACTAACACAAGTGCGAAAAGTGGTTTTCAACACTATCACAAGTGCAAAAAGTGTTTTTTCCACACTAATACAAGTGCAAAAGTGGTTTCCTGCACCAACACAAGTGCGAAAAGTGGTTTTCAACACTAACACAAGTGCGAAAAGTGGTTTTTCAACACTATCACAAGTGCAAAAAGTGTTTTTTCCACACTAATACAAGTGCAAAAGTGGTTTCCTGCACCAACACAAGTGCGAAAAGTGGTTTTTCAACACTAACACAAGTGCGAAAAGTGGTTTTTCAACACTAACACAAGTGCGAAAAGTTGTTTTTCAACACTATCACAAGTGCAAAAAGTGTTTTAGCCACACTAATACAAGTGCAAAAGTGGTTTCCTGCACCAACACAAGTGCGAAAAGTGGTTTTTCAACACTAACACAAGTGCGATAAGCAGTTTTTCCACACTAATACAAGTGCAAAAGTGGTTTCCTGCACCAACACAAGTATGAAAAGTGGTTGTTCAACACTAACACAAGTGCGAAAAGTGGTTTTTCAACACTAACACAAGTGCGAAAAGTGGTTTTTCAACACTAACACAAGTGCGAAAAGTGGTTTTTCCACACTAATACAAGTGCAAAAGTGGTTTCCTGCACCAACACAAGTGCGAAAAGTGGTTTTTCAACACTAACACAAGTGCGAAAAGTGGTTTTTCAACACTAACACAAGTGTGAAAAGTGGTTTTTCCAAACTAATACAAGTACAAAAGTGGTTTTCCCACACTATCACAAGTGCGAAAAGTGGTTTCCTGCACCAACACAAGTGCAGAAAATGGTTTTTCAACACTAACACAAGTGCAAAAAGTGTTTTTTCCACACTAATACAAGTGCAAAAGTGGTTTCCTGCACCAACACAAGTGCGAAAAGTGGTTTTTCAACACTAACACAAGTGCGAAACGTGGTTTTTCAACACTAACACAAGTGCGAAAAGTGGTTTTTCCACACTAATACAAGTGAAAAAGTGGTTTCCTGCACCAACACAAGTACGAAAAGTGGTTTTTCAACACTAACACAAGTGCGAAAAGTGGTTTTTCAACACAAACACAAGTGCGAAAAGTGGTTTTTCAACACTATCACAAGTGCAAAAGTGGTTTCCTGCACCAACACAAGTGCGAAAAGTGGTTTTTCAACACTAACACAAGTGCGAAAAGTGGTTTTTCAACAGTATCACAAGTGCAAAAAGTGTTTTTTCCACACTAATACAAGTGCAAAAGTGGTTTCCTGCACCAACACAAGTGCGAAAAGTGGTTTTTCAACAGTATCACAAGTGCAAAAAGTGGTTTTTCCACACTAATACAAGTGCAAAAGTGGTTTCCTGCACCAACACAAGTGCGAAAAGTGGTTTTTCAACACTAACACAAGTGCGAAAAGTGGTTTTTCCACACTATCACAAGTGCGAAAAGTGGTTTCCTGCACCAACACAAGTACGAAAAGTGGTTTTTCAATACTAACACAAGTGCGAAAAGTGCTTTTTCAACACTATCACAAGTGCGAAAAGTGGTTTTTCAACACTAACACAAGTGCGAAAAGTGGTTTTTCAACACTAACACAAGTGCGAAAAGTGGTTTTCAACACTATCACAAGTGCAAAAAGTGTTTTTTCCACACTAATACAAGTGCAAAAGTGGTTTCCTGCACCAACACAAGTGCGAAATGTGGTTTATCAACACTAACACAAGTGCGAAAAGTGGTTTTTCAACACTATCACAAGTGCAAAAAGTGTTTTTCCACACTAATACAAGTGCAAAAGTGGTTTCCTGCACCAACACAAGTGCGAAAAGTGGTTTTTCAACACTAACACAAGTGCGAAAAGTGGTTTTTCAACACTAACACAAGTGCGAAAAGTGGTTTTTCAACACTAACACAAGTGCAAAAGTGGTTTCCTGCACCAACACAAGTGCGAAAAGTGGTTTTTCAACACTAACACAAGTGCGAAAAGTGGTTTTTCCACACTAATACAAGTGCAAAAGTGGTTTCCTGTACCAACACAAGTGCGAAAGTGGTTTTTCAACACTAACACAAGTGCGAAAATTGGTTTTTCAACACTAACACAAGTGCAAAAGTGGTTTCCAGCACCAACACAAGTGCAAAAAGTGGTTTTTCAACACTAACACTAGTGCAAAAAGTGGTTTTTCAACACTAACACAAGTGCGAAAAGTGGTTTTTCAACACTAACACAAGTGGGAAAAGTGGTTTTGCCACACTAATACAAGTGCAAAAGTGGTTTCCTGCACCAACACAAGTGCGAAAAGTCGTTTTTCAACACTAACACAAGTGCGAAAAGTGCTTTTTCAACACTAACACAAGTGCGAAAAGTGGTTTTTCCAAACTAATAGAAGTGCAAAAGTGGTTTCCTGCACCAACACAAGTGCGAAAAGTGGTTTTGCAACACTAACACAAGTGCGAAAAGTGGTTTTTCAACACTAACACAAGTGCGAAAAGTGGTTTTGCCACACTAATACAAGTGCAAAAGTGGTTTCCTGCACCAACACAAGTGCGAAAAGTCGTTTTTCAACACTAACACAAGTGCGAAAAGTGCTTTTTCAACACTAACACAAGTGCGAAAAGTGGTTTTTCCAAACTAATAGAAGTGCAAAAGTGGTTTCCTGCACCAACACAAGTGCGAAAAGTGGTTTTGCAACACTAACACAAGTGCGAAAAGTGGTTTTTCAACACTAACACAAGTGCGAAAAGGGGTTTTTCCACACTAATACAAGTGCAAAAGTGGTTTCCTGCACCAACACAAGTGCGAAAAGTGGTTTTTCAACACTAACACAAGTGCGAAAAGTGGTTTTTCCACACTATCACAAGTGCGAAAAGTGGTTTCCTGCACCAACACAAGTACGAAAAGTGGTTTTTCAATACTAACACAAGTGCGAAAAGTGCTTTTTCAACACTATCACAAGTGCGAAAAGTGGTTTTTCAACACTAACACAAGTGCGAAAAGTGGTTTTTCAACACTAGCACAAGTGCGAAAAGTGGTTTTCAATACTATCACAAGTGCAAAAAGTGTTTTTTCCACACTAATACAAGTGCAAAAGTGGTTTCCTGCACCAACACAAGTGCGAAATGTGGTTTATCAACACTAACACAAGTGCGAAAAGTGGTTTTTCAACACTATCACAAGTGCAAAGAGTGTTTTTCCACACTAATACAAGTGCAAAAGTGGTTTCCTGCACCAACACAAGTGCGAAAAGTGGTTTTTCAACACTAACACAAGTGCGAAAAGTGGTTTTTCAACACTAACACAAGTGCGAAAAGTGGTTTTTCAACACTAACACAAGTGCAAAAGTGGTTTCCTGCACCAACACAAGTGCGAAATGTGGTTTTTCAACACTAACACAAGTGCGAAAAGTGGTTTTTCCACACTAATACAAGTGCAAAAGTGGTTTCCTGTACCAACACAAGTGCGAAAAGTGGTTTTTCAACACTAACACAAGTGCGAAAAGTGGTTTTTCAACACTAACACAAGTGCAAAAGTGGTTTCCAGCACCAACACAAGTGCAAAAAGTGGTTTTTCAACACTAACACAAGTGCGAAAAGTGGTTTTTCAACACTAACACAAGTGCGAAAAGTGGTTTTTCCAAACTAATAGAAGTGCAAAAGTGGTTTCCTGCACCAACACAAGTGCGAAAAGTGGTTTTCAACACTATCACAAGTGCAAAAAGTGTTTTTTCCACACTAATACAAGTGCAAAAGTGGTTTCCTGCACCAACACAAGTGCGAAATGTGGTTTATCAACACTAACACAAGTGCGAAAAGTGGTTTTTCAACACTATCACAAGTGCAAAAAGTGTTTTTCCACACTAATACAAGTGCAAAAGTGGTTTCCTGCACCAACACAAGTGCGAAAAGTGGTTTTTCAACACTAACACAAGTGCGAAAAGTGGTTTTTCAACACTAACACAAGTGCGAAAAGTGGTTTTTCAACACTAACACAAGTGCAAAAGTGGTTTCCTGCACCAACACAAGTGCGAAAAGTGGTTTTTCAACACTAACACAAGTGCGAAAAGTGGTTTTTCCACACTAATACAAGTGCAAAAGTGGTTTCCTGTACCAACACAAGTGCGAAAGTGGTTTTTCAACACTAACACAAGTGCGAAAAGTGGTTTTTCAACACTAACACAAGTGCAAAAGTGGTTTCCAGCACCAACACAAGTGCAAAAAGTGGTTTTTCAACACTAACACTAGTGCAAAAAGTGGTTTTTCAACACTAACACAAGTGCGAAAAGTGGTTTTTCAACACTAACACAAGTGGGAAAAGTGGTTTTGCCACACTAATACAAGTGCAAAAGTGGTTTCCTGCACCAACACAAGTGCGAAAAGTCGTTTTTCAACACTAACACAAGTGCGAAAAGTGCTTTTTCAACACTAACACAAGTGCGAAAAGTGGTTTTTCCAAACTAATAGAAGTGCAAAAGTGGTTTCCTGCACCAACACAAGTGCGAAAAGTGGTTTTGCAACACTAACACAAGTGCGAAAAGTGGTTTTTCAACACTAACACAAGTGCGAAAAGGGGTTTTTCCACACTAATACAAGTGCAAAAGTGGTTTCCTGCACCAACACAAGTGCGAAAAGTGGTTTTTCAACACTAACACAAGTGCGAAAAGTGGTTTTTCAACACTATCACAAGTGCGAAAAGTGCTTTTTCAACACTATCACAAGTGCGAAAAGTGGTTTTTCAACACTAACACAAGTGCGAAAAGTGGTTTTTCAACACTAACACAAGTGCGAAAAGTGGTTTTCAACACTATCACAAGTGCAAAAAGTGTTTTTTCCACACTAATACAAGTGCAAAAGTGGTTTCCTGCACCAACACAAGTGCGAAAAGTGGTTTTCAACACTAACACAAGTGCGAAAAGTGGTTTTTCAACACTATCACAAGTGCAAAAAGTGTTTTTTCCACACTAATACAAGTGCAAAAGTGGTTTCCTGCACCAACACAAGTGCGAAAAGTGGTTTTTCAACACTAACACAAGTGCGAAAAGTGGTTTTTCAACACTAACACAAGTGCGAAAAGTTGTTTTTCAACACTATCACAAGTGCAAAAAGTGTTTTAGCCACACTAATACAAGTGCAAAAGTGGTTTCCTGCACCAACACAAGTGCGAAAAGTGGTTTTTCAACACTAACACAAGTGCGATAAGCAGTTTTTCCACACTAATACAAGTGCAAAAGTGGTTTCCTGCACCAACACAAGTATGAAAAGTGGTTTTTCAACACTAACACAAGTGCGAAAAGTGGTTTTTCAACACTAACACAAGTGCGAAAAGTGGTTTTTCAACACTAACACAAGTGCGAAAAGTGGTTTTTCCACACTAATACAAGTGCAAAAGTGGTTTCCTGCACCAACACAAGTGCGAAAAGTGGTTTTTCAACACTAACACAAGTGCGAAAAGTGGTTTTTCAACACTAACACAAGTGTGAAAAGTGGTTTTTCCAAACTAATACAAGTACAAAAGTGGTTTTCCCACACTATCACAAGTGCGAAAAGTGGTTTCCTGCACCAACACAAGTGCAGAAAATGGTTTTTCAACACTAACACAAGTGCAAAAAGTGTTTTTTCCACACTAATACAAGTGCAAAAGTGGTTTCCTGCACCAACACAAGTGCGAAAAGTGGTTTTTCAACACTAACACAAGTGCGAAACGTGGTTTTTCAACACTAACACAAGTGCGAAAAGTGGTTTTTCCACACTAATACAAGTGAAAAAGTGGTTTCCTGCACCAACACAAGTACGAAAAGTGGTTTTTCAACACTAACACAAGTGTGAAAAGTGGTTTTTCCAAACTAATACAAGTACAAAAGTGGTTTTCCCACACTATCACAAGTGCGAAAAGTGGTTTCCTGCACCAACACAAGTGCAGAAAATGGTTTTTCAACACTAACACAAGTGCAAAAAGTGTTTTTTCCACACTAATACAAGTGCAAAAGTGGTTTCCTGCACCAACACAAGTGCGAAAAGTGGTTTTTCAACACTAACACAAGTGCGAAACGTGGTTTTTCAACACTAACACAAGTGCGAAAAGTGGTTTTTCCACACTAATACAAGTGAAAAAGTGGTTTCCTGCACCAACACAAGTACGAAAAGTGGTTTTTCAACACTAACACAAGTGCGAAAAGTGGTTTTTCAACACAAACACAAGTGCGAAAAGTGGTTTTTCAACACTATCACAAGTGCAAAAGTGGTTTCCTGCACCAACACAAGTGCGAAAAGTGGTTTTTCAACACTAACACAAGTGCGAAAAGTGGTTTTTCAACAGTATCACAAGTGCAAAAAGTGTTTTTTCCACACTAATACAAGTGCAAAAGTGGTTTCCTGCACCAACACAAGTGCGAAAAGTGGTTTTTCAACAGTATCACAAGTGCAAAAAGTGGTTTTTCCACACTAATACAAGTGCAAAAGTGGTTTCCTGCACCAACACAAGTGCGAAAAGTGGTTTTTCAACACTAACACAAGTGCGAAAAGTGGTTTTTCCACACTATCACAAGTGCGAAAAGTGGTTTCCTGCACCAACACAAGTACGAAAAGTGGTTTTTCAATACTAACACAAGTGCGAAAAGTGCTTTTTCAACACTATCACAAGTGCGAAAAGTGGTTTTTCAACACTAACACAAGTGCGAAAAGTGGTTTTTCAACACTAACACAAGTGCGAAAAGTGGTTTTCAACACTATCACAAGTGCAAAAAGTGTTTTTTCCACACTAATACAAGTGCAAAAGTGGTTTCCTGCACCAACACAAGTGCGAAATGTGGTTTATCAACACTAACACAAGTGCGAAAAGTGGTTTTTCAACACTATCACAAGTGCAAAAAGTGTTTTTCCACACTAATACAAGTGCAAAAGTGGTTTCCTGCACCAACACAAGTGCGAAAAGTGGTTTTTCAACACTAACACAAGTGCGAAAAGTGGTTTTTCAACACTAACACAAGTGCGAAAAGTGGTTTTTCAACACTAACACAAGTGCAAAAGTGGTTTCCTGCACCAACACAAGTGCGAAAAGTGGTTTTTCAACACTAACACAAGTGCGAAAAGTGGTTTTTCCACACTAATACAAGTGCAAAAGTGGTTTCCTGTACCAACACAAGTGCGAAAGTGGTTTTTCAACACTAACACAAGTGCGAAAATTGGTTTTTCAACACTAACACAAGTGCAAAAGTGGTTTCCAGCACCAACACAAGTGCAAAAAGTGGTTTTTCAACACTAACACTAGTGCAAAAAGTGGTTTTTCAACACTAACACAAGTGCGAAAAGTGGTTTTTCAACACTAACACAAGTGGGAAAAGTGGTTTTGCCACACTAATACAAGTGCAAAAGTGGTTTCCTGCACCAACACAAGTGCGAAAAGTCGTTTTTCAACACTAACACAAGTGCGAAAAGTGCTTTTTCAACACTAACACAAGTGCGAAAAGTGGTTTTTCCAAACTAATAGAAGTGCAAAAGTGGTTTCCTGCACCAACACAAGTGCGAAAAGTGGTTTTGCAACACTAACACAAGTGCGAAAAGTGGTTTTTCAACACTAACACAAGTGCGAAAAGTGGTTTTGCCACACTAATACAAGTGCAAAAGTGGTTTCCTGCACCAACACAAGTGCGAAAAGTCGTTTTTCAACACTAACACAAGTGCGAAAAGTGCTTTTTCAACACTAACACAAGTGCGAAAAGTGGTTTTTCCAAACTAATAGAAGTGCAAAAGTGGTTTCCTGCACCAACACAAGTGCGAAAAGTGGTTTTGCAACACTAACACAAGTGCGAAAAGTGGTTTTTCAACACTAACACAAGTGCGAAAAGGGGTTTTTCCACACTAATACAAGTGCAAAAGTGGTTTCCTGCACCAACACAAGTGCGAAAAGTGGTTTTTCAACACTAACACAAGTGCGAAAAGTGGTTTTTCCACACTATCACAAGTGCGAAAAGTGGTTTCCTGCACCAACACAAGTACGAAAAGTGGTTTTTCAATACTAACACAAGTGCGAAAAGTGCTTTTTCAACACTATCACAAGTGCGAAAAGTGGTTTTTCAACACTAACACAAGTGTGAAAAGTGGTTTTTCAACACTAACATAAGTGCGAAAAGTGGTTTTCAATACTATCACAAGTGCAAAAAGTGTTTTTTCCACACTAATACAAGTGCAAAAGTGGTTTCCTGCACCAACACAAGTGCGAAATGTGGTTTATCAACACTAACACAAGTGCGAAAAGTGGTTTTTCAACACTATCACAAGTGCAAAGAGTGTTTTTCCACACTAATACAAGTGCAAAAGTGGTTTCCTGCACCAACACAAGTGCGAAAAGTGGTTTTTCAACACTAACACAAGTGCGAAAAGTGGTTTTTCAACACTAACACAAGTGCGAAAAGTGGTTTTTCAACACTAACACAAGTGCAAAAGTGGTTTCCTGCACCAACACAAGTGCGAAATGTGGTTTTTCAACACTAACACAAGTGCGAAAAGTGGTTTTTCCACACTAATACAAGTGCAAAAGTGGTTTCCTGTACCAACACAAGTGCGAAAAGTGGTTTTTCAACACTAACACAAGTGCGAAAAGTGGTTTTTCAACACTAACACAAGTGCAAAAGTGGTTTCCAGCACCAACACAAGTGCAAAAAGTGGTTTTTCAACACTAACACAAGTGCGAAAAGTGGTTTTTCAACACTAACACAAGTGCGAAAAGTGGTTTTTCCAAACTAATAGAAGTGCAAAAGTGGTTTCCTGCACCAACACAAGTGCGAAAAGTGGTTTTCAACACTATCACAAGTGCAAAAAGTGTTTTTTCCACACTAATACAAGTGCAAAAGTGGTTTCCTGCACCAACACAAGTGCGAAATGTGGTTTATCAACACTAACACAAGTGCGAAAAGTGGTTTTTCAACACTATCACAAGTGCAAAAAGTGTTTTTCCACACTAATACAAGTGCAAAAGTGGTTTCCTGCACCAACACAAGTGCGAAAAGTGGTTTTTCAACACTAACACAAGTGCGAAAAGTGGTTTTTCAACACTAACACAAGTGCGAAAAGTGGTTTTTCAACACTAACACAAGTGCAAAAGTGGTTTCCTGCACCAACACAAGTGCGAAAAGTGGTTTTTCAACACTAACACAAGTGCGAAAAGTGGTTTTTCCACACTAATACAAGTGCAAAAGTGGTTTCCTGTACCAACACAAGTGCGAAAGTGGTTTTTCAACACTAACACAAGTGCGAAAAGTGGTTTTTCAACACTAACACAAGTGCAAAAGTGGTTTCCAGCACCAACACAAGTGCAAAAAGTGGTTTTTCAACACTAACACTAGTGCAAAAAGTGGTTTTTCAACACTAACACAAGTGCGAAAAGTGGTTTTTCAACACTAACACAAGTGGGAAAAGTGGTTTTGCCACACTAATACAAGTGCAAAAGTGGTTTCCTGCACCAACACAAGTGCGAAAAGTCGTTTTTCAACACTAACACAAGTGCGAAAAGTGCTTTTTCAACACTAACACAAGTGCGAAAAGTGGTTTTTCCAAACTAATAGAAGTGCAAAAGTGGTTTCCTGCACCAACACAAGTGCGAAAAGTGGTTTTGCAACACTAACACAAGTGCGAAAAGTGGTTTTTCAACACTAACACAAGTGCGAAAAGGGGTTTTTCCACACTAATACAAGTGCAAAAGTGGTTTCCTGCACCAACACAAGTGCGAAAAGTGGTTTTTCAACACTAACACAAGTGCGAAAAGTGGTTTTTCCACACTATCACAAGTGCGAAAAGTGGTTTCCTGCACCAACACAAGTACGAAAAGTGGTTTTTCAATACTAACACAAGTGCGAAAAGTGCTTTTTCAACACTATCACAAGTGCGAAAAGTGGTTTTTCAACACTAACACAAGTGCGAAAAGTGGTTTTTCAACACTAACACAAGTGCGAAAAGTGGTTTTCAACACTATCACAAGTGCAAAAAGTGTTTTTTCCACACTAATACAAGTGCAAAAGTGGTTTCCTGCACCAACACAAGTGCGAAATGTGGTTTATCAACACTAACACAAGTGCGAAAAGTGGTTTTTCAACACTATCACAAGTGCAAAGAGTGTTTTTCCACACTAATACAAGTGCAAAAGTGGTTTCCTGCACCAACACAAGTGCGAAAAGTGGTTTTTCAACACTAACACAAGTGCGAAAAGTGGTTTTTCAACACTAACACAAGTGCGAAAAGTGGTTTTTCAACACTAACACAAGTGCAAAAGTGGTTTCCTGCACCAACACAAGTGCGAAATGTGGTTTTTCAACACTAACACAAGTGCGAAAAGTGGTTTTTCCACACTAATACAAGTGCAAAAGTGGTTTCCTGTACCAACACAAGTGCGAAAAGTGGTTTTTCAACACTAACACAAGTGCGAAAAGTGGTTTTTCAACACTAACACAAGTGCAAAAGTGGTTTCCAGCACCAACACAAGTGCAAAAAGTGGTTTTTCAACACTAACACTAGTGCAAAAAGTGGTTTTTCAACACTAACACAAGTGCGAAAAGTGGTTTTTCAACACTAACACAAGTGCGAAAAGTGGTTTTTCCAAACTAATAGAAGTGCAAAAGTGGTTTCCTGCACCAACACAAGTGCGAAAAGTGGTTTTGCAACACTAACACAAGTGCGAAAAGTGGTTTTTCAACACTAACACAAGTGCGAAAAGGGGTTTTTCCACACTAATACAAGTGCAAAAGTGGTTTCCTGCACCAACACAAGTGCGAAAAGTGGTTTTTCAACACTAACACAAGTGCGAAAAGTGGTTTTTCAACACTAACACAAGTGCGAAAAGTGGTTTTTCAACACTAACACAAGTGCGAAAAGTGGTTTTTCAACACTAACACAAGTGCGAAAAGTGGTTTTTCCACACTAATACAAGTGCAAAAGTGGTTTCCCGCACCAACACAAGTGCGAAAAGTGGTTTTTCAACACTAACACAAGTGCGAAAAGTGGTTTTTCAATAATAACACAAGTGCGAAATGTGTTTTTTCCACACTAATACAAGTGCAAAAGTGGTTTCCTGCACCAACACAAGTGCGAAAAGTGGTTTTTCAACACTAACACAAGTGCGAAAAGTGGTTTTTCAACACTAACACAAGTGCGATAAGCGGTTTTCCACACTAATACAAGTGCAAAAGTGGTTTCCTGCACCAACACAAGTATGAAAAGTGGTTTTTCAACACTAACACAAGTGCGAAAAGTGGTTTTTCAACACTAACACAAGTGCGAAAAGTGGTTTTTCAACACTAACACAAGTGCGAAAAGTGTTTTTTCCACACTAATACAAGTGCAAAAGTGGTTTCCCGCACCAACACAAGTGCGAAAAGTGGTTTTTCAACACTAACACAAGTGCGAAAAGTGGTTTTTCAATAATAACACAAGTGCGAAAAGTGTTTTTTCCACACTAATACAAGTGCAAACGTGGTTACCTGCACCAACACAAGTGCGAAAAGTGGTTTTTCAACACTAACACAAGTGCGAAAAGTGGTTTTTCAACACTAACACAAGTGCGAAAAGTGGTTTTTCCACACTAATACAAGTGCAAAAATGGTTTCCTGCACCAACACAAGTGCGAAAAGTGGTTTTTCAACACTAACACAAGTGCGAAAAGTGGTTTTTCAACACTAACACAAGTGCGAAAAGTGGTTTTTCCAAACTAATACAAGTACAAAAGTGGTTTTTCCACACTATCACAAGTGCGAAAAGTGGTTTCCTGCACCAACACAAGTGCAGAAAATGGTTTTTCAACACTAACACAAGTGCGAAAAGTGGTTTTTCAACACTATCACAAGTGCAAAAAGTGTTTTTTCCACACTAATACAAGTGCAAAAGTGGTTTCCTGCACCAACACAAGTGCGAAAAGTGGTTTTTCAACACTAACACAAGTGCGAAAAGTGGTTTTTCCACACTAATACAAGTGAAAAAGTGGTTTCCTGCACCAACACAAGTACGAAAAGTGGTTTTTCAACACTAACACAAGTGCGAAAAGTGGTTTTTCAACACAAACACAAGTGCGAAAAGTGGTTTTTCAACACTATCACAAGTGCAAAAAGTGTTTTTTCCACACTAATACAAGTGCAAAAGTGGTTTCCTGCACCAACACAAGTGCAAAAAGTGGTTTTTCAACACTGACACAAGTGCGAAAAGTGGTTTTTCAACACTATCACAAGTGCAAAAAGTGGTTTTTCCACACAAATACAAGTGCAAAAGTGGTTTCCTGCACCAACACAAGTGCGAAAAGTGGTTTTTCAACACTAACACAAGTGCGAAAAGTGGTTTTTCAACACTAACACAAGTGCGAAAAGTGGTTTTTCAACAGTATCACAAGTGCAAAAAGTGTTTTTTCCACACTAATACAAGTGCAAAAGTGGTTTCCTGCACCAACACAAGTGCGAAAAGTGGTTTTTCAACACTATCACAAGTGCAAAAAGTGGTTTTTCCACACTAATACAAGTGCAAAAGTGGTTTCCTGCACCAACACAAGTGCGAAAAGTGGTTTTTCAACACTAACACAAGTGCGAAAAGTGGTTTTTCCACACTATCACAAGTGCGAAAAGTGGATTCCTGCACAAACACAAGTACGAAAAGTGGTTTTTCATCACTAACACAAGTGCGAAAAGTGGTTTTTCAACACTAACACAAGTGCAAAAGTGGTTTCCTGCACCAACACAAGTGCGAAAAGTGGTTTTTCAACACTAACACAAGTGCGAAAAGTGGTTTTTCCACACTAATACAAGTGCAAAAGTGGTTTCCTGTACCAACACAAGTGCGAAAAGTGGTTTTTCAACACTAACACAAGTGGGAAAAGTGGTTTTTCAACACTAACACAAGTGCAAAAGTGGTTTCCTGCACCAACACAAGTGCGAAAAGTGGTTTTTCAACACTAACACTAGTGCAAAAAGTGGTTTTTCAACACTAACACAAGTGCGAAAAGTGGTTTTTCAACACTAACACAAGTGGGAAAAGTGGTTTTTCCACACTAATACAAGTGCAAAAGTGGTTTCCTGCACCAACACAAGTGCGAAAAGTCGTTTTTCAACACTAACACAAGTGCGAAAAGTGGTTTTTCAACACTAACACAAGTGCGAAAAGTGGTTTTTCAACACTAACACAAGTGCAAAAGTGGTTTCCTGCACCAACACAAGTGCGAAAAGTGGTTTTTCAACACTAACACAAGTGCGAAAAGTGGTTTTTCCACACTAATACAAGTGCAAAAGTGGTTTCCTGTACCAACACAAGTACGAAAAGTGGTTTTTCAACACTAACACAAGTGCGAAAAGTGGTTTTTCAACACTAACACAAGTGCAAAAGTGGTTTCCTGCACCAACACAAGTGCGAAAAGTGGTTTTTCAACACTAACACTAGTGCAAAAAGTGGTTTTTCAACACTAACACAAGTGCGAAAAGTGGTTTTTCAACACTAACACAAGTGGGAAAAGTGGTTTTTGCACACTAATACAAGTGCAAAAGTGGTTTCCTGCACCAACACAAGTGCGAAAAGTCGTTTTTCAACACTAACACAAGTGCGAAAAGTGCTTTTTCAACACTAACACAAGTGCGAAAAGTGGTTTTTCCAAACTAATAGAAGTGCAAAAGTGGTTTCCTGCACCAACACAAGTGCGAAAAGTGGTTTTGCAACACTAACACAAGTGCGAAAAGTGGTTTTTCAACACTAACACAAGTGCGAAAAGTGGTTTTTCCACACTAATACAAGTGCAAAAGTGGTTTCCTGCACCAACACAAGTGAGAAAAGTGGTTTTTCAACACTAACACAAGTGCGAAAAGTGCTTTTTCAATAATAACACAAGTGCGAAAAGTGATTTTTCCACAATAACACAAGTGCAAAAGTGGTTTCCTGCACCAACACAAGTGCGAACAGTGGTTTTTCAACACTAACACAATTGCGAAAAGTGGTTTTTCAACACTAACACAAGTGCGAAAAGTGGTTTCCTGCAACAACACAAGTGCGAAAAGTGGTTTTTCAACACTAACACAAGTGCGAAAAGTGGTTTTTCAACACTATCACAAGTGCAAAAAGTGTTTTTTCCACACTAATACAAGTGCAAAAGTGGTTTCCTGCACCAACACAAGTGCAAAAAGTGGTTTTTCAACACTAACACAAGTGCGAAAAGTGGTTTTTCAACACTATCACAAGTGCAAAAAGTGTTTTTTCCACACTAATACAAGTGCAAAAGTGGTTTCCTGCACCAACACAAGTGCAAAAAGTGGTTTTTCAACACTAACACAAGTGCGAAAAGTGGTTTTTCAACACTAACACAAGTGCGAAAAGTGGTTTTTCAACACTATCACAAGTGCGAAAAGTGGTTTTTCAACACTATCACAAGTGCAAAAAGTGGTTTTTCCACACTAATACAAGTGCAAAAGTGGTTTCCTGCACCAACACAAGTTCGAAAAGTGGTTTTTCAACACTAACACAAGTGCGAAAAGTGGTTTTTCAACACTATCACAAGTGCAAAAAGTGTTTTTTCCACACTAATACAAGTGCAAAAGTGGTTTCCTGCACCAACACAAGTGCGAAAAGTCGTTTTTCAACACTAACACAAGTGCGAAAAGTGCTTTTTCAATAATAACACAAGTGCGAAAAGTGATTTTTCCACACTAACACAAGTGCAAAAGTGGTTTCCTGCACCAACACAAGTGCGAACAGTGGTTTTTCAACACTAACACAATTGCGAAAAGTGGTTTTTCAACACTAACACAAGTGCGAAAAGTGGTTTCCTGCAACAACACAAGTGCGAAAAGTGGTTTTTCAACACTAACACAAGTGCGAAAAGTGGTTTTTCAACACTATCACAAGTGCAAAAAGTGTTTTTTCCACACTAATACAAGTGCAAAAGTGGTTTCCTGCACCAACACAAGTGCAAAAAGTGGTTTTTCAACACTAACACAAGTGCGAAAAGTGGTTTTTCAACACTATCACAAGTGCAAAAAGTGTTTTTTCCACACTAATACAAGTGCAAAAGTGGTTTCCTGCACCAACACAAGTGCAAAAAGTGGTTTTTCAACACTAACACAAGTGCGAAAAGTGGTTTTTCAACACTAACACAAGTGCGAAAAGTGGTTTTTCAACACTATCACAAGTGCGAAAAGTGGTTTTTCAACACTATCACAAGTGCAAAAAGTGGTTTTTCCACACTAATACAAGTGCAAAAGTGGTTTCCTGCACCAACACAAGTTCGAAAAGTGGTTTTTCAACACTAACACAAGTGCGAAAAGTGGTTTTTCAACACTATCACAAGTGCAAAAAGTGTTTTTTCCACACTAATACAAGTGCAAAAGTGGTTTCCTGCACCAACACAAGTGCGAAAAGTGGTTTTTCAACACTAACACAAGTGCGAAAAGTGCTTTTTCAACACTAACACAAGTGCGAAAAGTGGTTTTTCCAAACTAATAGAAGTGCAAAAGTGGTTTCCTGCACCAACACAAGTGCGAAAAGTGGTTTTGCAACACTAACACAAGTGCGAAAAGTGGTTTTTCAACACTAACACAAGTGCGAAAAGTGGTTTTTCCACACTAATACAAGTGCAAAAGTGGTTTCCTGCACCAACACAAGTGAGAAAAGTGGTTTTTCAACACTAACACAAGTGCGAAAAGGGCTTTTTCAATAATAACACAAGTGCGAAAAGTGATTTTTCCACACTAACACAAGTGCAAAAGTGGTTTCCTGCACCAACACAAGTGCGAACAGTGGTTTTTCAACACTAACACAATTGCGAAAAGTGGTTTTTCAACACTAACACAAGTGCGAAAAGTGGTTTCCTGCAACAACACAAGTGCGAAAAGTGGTTTTTCAACACTAACACAAGTGCGAAAAGTGGTTTTTCAACACTATCACAAGTGCAAAAAGTGTTTTTTCCACACTAATACAAGTGCAAAAGTGGTTTCCTGCACCAACACAAGTGCAAAAAGTGGTTTTTCAACACTAACACAAGTGCGAAAAGTGGTTTTTCAACACTATCACAAGTGCGAAAAGTGGTTTTTCAACACTATCACAAGTGCAAACGTGGTTTTTCCACACTAATACAAGTGCAAAAGTGGTTTCCTGCACCAACACAAGTTCGAAAAGTGGTTTTTCAACAATAACACAAGGGCGAAAAGTGGTTTTTCAACACTATCACAAGTGCAAAAAGTGTTTTTTCCACACTAATACAAGTGCAAAAGTGGTTTCCTGCACCAACACAAGTGCGAAAAGTCGTTTTTCAACACTAACACAAGTGCGAAAAGTGCTTTTTCAATAATAACACAAGTGCAAAAAGTGATTTTTCCACACTAACACAAGTGCAAAAGTGGTTTCCTGCACCAACACAATTGCGAAAAGTGGTTTTTCAACACTATCACAAGTGCGAAAAGTGGTTTTTCAACACTATCACAAGTGCAAAAAGTGGTTTTTCCACACTAATACAAGTGCAAAAGTGGTTTCCTGCACCAACACAAGTTCGAAATGTGGTTTTTAAACACTAACACAAGTGCGAAAAGTGGTTTTTCAACACTATCACAAGTGCAAAAAGTGTTTTTTCCACACTAATACAAGTGCAAAAGTGGTTTCCTGCACCAACACAAGTGCGAAAAGTCGTTTTTCAACACTAACACAAGTGCGAAAAGTGCTTTTTCAATAATAACACAAGTGCGAAAAGTGATTTTTCCACACTAACACAAGTGCAAAAGTGGTTTCCTGCACCAACACAAGTGCGAACAGTGGTTTTTCAACACTAACACAATTGCGAAAAGTGGTTTTTCAACACTAACACAAGTGCGAAAAGTGGTTTCCTGCAACAACACAAGTGCGAAAAGTGGTTTTTCAACACTAACACAAGTGCGAAAAGTGGTTTTTCAACACTATCACAAGTGCAAAAAGTGTTTTTTCCACACTAATACAAGTGCAAAAGTGGTTTCCTGCACCAACACAAGTGCAAAAAGTGGTTTTTCAACACTAACACAAGTGCGAAAAGTGGTTTTTCAACACTATCACAAGTGCAAAAAGTGTTTTTTCCACACTAATACAAGTGCAAAAGTGGTTTCCTGCACCAACACAAGTGCAAAAAGTGGTTTTTCAACACTAACACAAGTGCGAGAGGTGGTTTTTCAACACTAACACAAGTGCGAAAAGTGGTTTTTCAACACTATCACAAGTGCGAAAAGTGGTTTTTCAACACTATCACAAGTGCAAAAAGTGGTTTTTCCACACTAATACAAGTGCAAAAGTGGTTTCCTGCACAAACACAAGTTCGAAAAGTGGTTTTTCAACACTAACACAAGTGCGAAAAGTGGTTTTTCAACACTATCACAAGTGAAAAAAGTGTTTTTTCCACACTAATACAAGTGCAAAAGTGGTTTCCTGCACCAACACAAGTGCGAAAAGTGGTTTTTCAACACTAACACAAGTGCGAAAAGTGCTTTTTCAACACTAACACAAGTGCAAAAAGTGGTTTTTCCAAACTAATAGAAGTGCAAAAGTGGTTTCCTGCACCAACACAAGTGCGAAAAGTGGTTTTGCAACACTAACACAAGTGCGAAAAGTGGTTTTTCAACACTAACACAAGTGCGAAAAGTGGTTTTTCCACACTAATACAAGTGCAAAAGTGGTTTCCTGCACCAACACAAGTGAGAAAAGTGGTTTTTCAACACTAACAGAAGTGCGAAAAGTGCTTTTTCAATAATAACACAAGTGCGAAAAGTGATTTTTCCACACTAACACAAGTGCAAAAGTGGTTTCCTGCACCAACACAAGTGCGAACAGTGGTTTTTCAACACTAACACAATTGCGAAAAGTGGTTTTTCAACAGTAACACAAGTGCGAAAAGTGGTTTCCTGCAACAACACAAGTGCGAAAAGTGGTTTTTCAACACTAACACAAGTGCGAAAAGTGGTTTTTCAACACTATCACAAGTGCAAAAAGTGTTTTTTCCACACTAATACAAGTGCAAAAGTGGTTTCCTGCACCAACACAAGTGCAAAAAGTGGTTTTTCAACACTAACACAAGTGCGAAAAGTGGTTTTTCAACACTATCACAAGTGCAAAAAGTGTTTTTTCCACACTAATGCAAGTGCAAAAGTGGTTTCCTGCACCAACACAAGTGCAAAAAGTGGTTTTTCAACACTAACACAAGTGCGAAAAGTGGTTTTTCAACACTAACACAAGTGCGAAAAGTGGTTTTTCAACACTATCACAAGTGCAAAAAGTGGTTTTTCCACACTAATACATGTGCAAAAGTGGTTTCCTGCACCAACACAAGTTCGAAAAGTGGTTTTTCAACACTAACACAAGTACGAAAAGTGGTTTTTCAACACTATCACAAGTGCAAAAAGTGTTTTTTCCACACTAATACAAGTGTAAAAGTGGTTTCCTGCACCAACACAAGTGCGAAAAGTCGTTTTTCAACACTAACACAAGTGCAAAAAGTGCTTTTTCAATAATAACACAAGTGCGAAAAGTGATTTTTCCACACTAACACAAGTGCAAAAGTGGTTTCCTGCACCAACACAAGTGCGAACAGTGGTTTTTCAACACTAACACAATTGCGAAAAGTGGTTTTTCAACACTAACACAAGTGCGAAAAGTGGTTTCCTGCAACAACACAAGTGCGAAAAGTGGTTTTTCAACACTAACACAAGTGCGAAAAGTGGTTTTTCAACACTATCACAAGTGCAAAAAGTGTTTTTTCGACACTAATACAAGTGCAAAAGTGGTTTCCTGCACCAACACAAGTGCAAAAAGTGGTTTTTCAACACTAACACAAGTGCGAAAAGTGGTTTTTCAACACTAGCACAAGTGCAAAAAGAGTTTTTTCCACACTAATACAAGTGCAAAAGTGGTTTCCTGCACCAACACAAGTGCAAAAAGTGGTTTTTCAACACTAACACAATTGCGAAAAGTGGTTTTTCAACACTAACACAAGTGCGAAAAGTGGTTTTTCAACACTAACACAAGTGGGAAAAGTGGTTTTTGCACACTAATACAAGTGCAAAAGTGGTTTCCTGCACCAACACAAGTGCGAAAAGTCGTTTTTCAACACTAACACAAGTGCGAAAAGTGCTTTTTCAACACTAACACAAGTGCGAAAAGTGGTTTTTCCAAACTAATAGAAGTGCAAAAGTGGTTTCCTGCACCAACACAAGTGCGAAAAGTGGTTTTGCAACACTAACACAAGTGCGAAAAGTGGTTTTTCAACACTAACACAAGTGCGAAAAGTGGTTTTTCCACACTAATACAAGTGCAAAAGTGGTTTCCTGCACCAACACAAGTGAGAAAAGTGGTTTTTCAACACTAACACAAGTGCGAAAAGTGCTTTTTCAATAATAACACAAGTGCGAAAAGTGATTTTTCCACAATAACACAAGTGCAAAAGTGGTTTCCTGCACCAACACAAGTGCGAACAGTGGTTTTTCAACACTAACACAATTGCGAAAAGTGGTTTTTCAACACTAACACAAGTGCGAAAAGTGGTTTCCTGCAACAACACAAGTGCGAAAAGTGGTTTTTCAACACTAACACAAGTGCGAAAAGTGGTTTTTCAACACTATCACAAGTGCAAAAAGTGTTTTTTCCACACTAATACAAGTGCAAAAGTGGTTTCCTGCACCAACACAAGTGCAAAAAGTGGTTTTTCAACACTAACACAAGTGCGAAAAGTGGTTTTTCAACACTATCACAAGTGCAAAAAGTGTTTTTTCCACACTAATACAAGTGCAAAAGTGGTTTCCTGCACCAACACAAGTGCAAAAAGTGGTTTTTCAACACTAACACAAGTGCGAAAAGTGGTTTTTCAACACTAACACAAGTGCGAAAAGTGGTTTTTCAACACTATCACAAGTGCGAAAAGTGGTTTTTCAACACTATCACAAGTGCAAAAGTGGTTTTTCCACACTAATACAAGTGCAAAAGTGGTTTCCTGCACCAACACAAGTTCGAAAAGTGGTTTTTCAACACTAACACAAGTGCGAAAAGTGGTTTTTCAACACTATCACAAGTGCAAAAAGTGTTTTTTCCACACTAATACAAGTGCAAAAGTGGTTTCCTGCACCAACACAAGTGCGAAAAGTCGTTTTTCAACACTAACACAAGTGCGAAAAGTGCTTTTTCAATAATAACACAAGTGCGAAAAGTGATTTTTCCACACTAACACAAGTGCAAAAGTGGTTTCCTGCACCAACACAAGTGCGAACAGTGGTTTTTCAACACTAACACAATTGCGAAAAGTGGTTTTTCAACACTAACACAAGTGCGAAAAGTGGTTTCCTGCAACAACACAAGTGCGAAAAGTGGTTTTTCAACACTAACACAAGTGCGAAAAGTGGTTTTTCAACACTATCACAAGTGCAAAAAGTGTTTTTTCCACACTAATACAAGTGCAAAAGTGGTTTCCTGCACCAACACAAGTGCAAAAAGTGGTTTTTCAACACTAACACAAGTGCGAAAAGTGGTTTTTCAACACTATCACAAGTGCAAAAAGTGTTTTTTCCACACTAATACAAGTGCAAAAGTGGTTTCCTGCACCAACACAAGTGCAAAAAGTGGTTTTTCAACACTAACACAAGTGCGAAAAGTGGTTTTTCAACACTAACACAAGTGCGAAAAGTGGTTTTTCAACACTATCACAAGTGCGAAAAGTGGTTTTTCAACACTATCACAAGTGCAAAAAGTGGTTTTTCCACACTAATACAAGTGCAAAAGTGGTTTCCTGCACCAACACAAGTTCGAAAAGTGGTTTTTCAACACTAACACAAGTGCGAAAAGTGGTTTTTCAACACTATCACAAGTGCAAAAAGTGTTTTTTCCACACTAATACAAGTGCAAAAGTGGTTTCCTGCACCAACACAAGTGCGAAAAGTGGTTTTTCAACACTAACACAAGTGCGAAAAGTGCTTTTTCAACACTAACACAAGTGCGAAAAGTGTTTTTCCAAACTAATAGAAGTGCAAAAGTGGTTTCCTGCACCAACACAAGTGCGAAAAGTGGTTTTGCAACACTAACACAAGTGCGAAAAGTGGTTTTTCAACACTAACACAAGTGCGAAAAGTGGTTTTTCCACACTAATACAAGTGCAAAAGTGGTTTCCTGCACCAACACAAGTGAGAAAAGTGGTTTTTCAACACTAACACAAGTGCGAAAAGGGCTTTTTCAATAATAACACCCAAGTGCGAAAAGTGATTTTTCCACACTAACACAAGTGCAAAAGTGGTTTCCTGCACCAACACAAGTGCGAACAGTGGTTTTTCAACACTAACACAATTGCGAAAAGTGGTTTTTCAACACTAACACAAGTGCGAAAAGTGGTTTCCTGCAACAACACAAGTGCGAAAAGTGGTTTTTCAACACTAACACAAGTGCGAAAAGTGGTTTTTCAACACTATCACAAGTGCAAAAAGTGTTTTTTCCACACTAATACAAGTGCAAAAGTGGTTTCCTGCACCAACACAAGTGCAAAA
Organism: Myxine glutinosa; assembly: GCF_964187855.1. Classification (NCBI taxonomy): domain Eukaryota; kingdom Metazoa; phylum Chordata; class Myxini; order Myxiniformes; family Myxinidae; genus Myxine; species Myxine glutinosa. Next base: position 105,632 of record NW_027616523.1, on the reverse strand, counting down.
AGTGGTTTTTCAACACTAACACAAGTGCGAAAAGTGGTTTTTCAACACTATCACAAGTGCGAAAAGTGGTTTTTCAACACTATCACAAGTGCAAACGTGGTTTTTTCCACACTAATACAAGTGCAAAAGTGGTTTCCTGCACCAACACAAGTTCGAAAAGTGGTTTTTCAACACTAACACAAGGGCGAAAAGTGGTTTTTCAACACTATCACAAGTGCAAAAAGTGTTTTTTCCACACTAATACAAGTGCAAAAGTGGTTTCCTGCACCAACACAAGTGCGAAAAGTCGTTTTTCAACACTAACACAAGTGCGAAAAGTGCTTTTTCAATAATAACACAAGTGCAAAAAGTGATTTTTCCACACTAACACAAGTGCAAAAGTGGTTTCCTGCACCAACACAAGTGCGAAAAGTGGTTTTTCAACACTATCACAAGTGCGAAAAGTGGTTTTTCAACACTATCACAAGTGCAAAAAGTGGTTTTTCCACACTAATACAAGTGCAAAAGTGGTTTCCTGCACCAACACAAGTTCGAAATGTGGTTTTTCAACACTAACACAAGTGCGAAAAGTGGTTTTTCAACACTATCACAAGTGCAAAAAGTGTTTTTTCCACACTAATACAAGTGCAAAAGTGGTTTCCTGCACCAACACAAGTGCGAAAAGTCGTTTTTCAACACTAACACAAGTGCGAAAAGTGCTTTTTCAATAATAACACAAGTGCGAAAAGTGATTTTTCCACACTAACACAAGTGCAAAAGTGGTTTCCTGCACCAACACAAGTGCGAACAGTGGTTTTTCAACACTAACACAATTGCGAAAAGTGGTTTTTCAACACTAACACAAGTGCGAAAAGTGGTTTCCTGCAACAACACAAGTGCGAAAAGTGGTTTTTCAACACTAACACAAGTGCGAAAAGTGGTTTTTCAACACTATCACAAGTGCAAAAAGTGTTTTTTCCACACTAATACAAGTGCAAAAGTGGTTTCCTGCACCAACACAAGTGCAAAAAGTGGTTTTTCAACACTAACACAAGTGCGAAAAGTGGTTTTTCAACACTATCACAAGTGCAAAAAGTGTTTTTTCCACACTAATACAAGTGCAAAAGTGGTTTCCTGCACCAACACAAGTGCAAAAAGTGGTTTTTCAACACTAACACAAGTGCGAGAGGTGGTTTTTCAACACTAACACAAGTGCGAAAAGTGGTTTTTCAACACTATCACAAGTGCGAAAAGTGGTTTTTCAACACTATCACAAGTGCAAAAAGTGGTTTTTCCACACTAATACAAGTGCAAAAGTGGTTTCCTGCACAAACACAAGTTCGAAAAGTGGTTTTTCAACACTAACACAAGTGCGAAAAGTGGTTTTTCAACACTATCACAAGTGAAAAAAGTGTTTTTTCCACACTAATACAAGTGCAAAAGTGGTTTCCTGCACCAACACAAGTGCGAAAAGTGGTTTTTCAACACTAACACAAGTGCGAAAAGTGCTTTTTCAACACTAACACAAGTGCAAAAAGTGGTTTTTCCAAACTAATAGAAGTGCAAAAGTGGTTTCCTGCACCAACACAAGTGCGAAAAGTGGTTTTGCAACACTAACACAAGTGCGAAAAGTGGTTTTTCAACACTAACACAAGTGCGAAAAGTGGTTTTTCCACACTAATACAAGTGCAAAAGTGGTTTCCTGCACCAACACAAGTGAGAAAAGTGGTTTTTCAACACTAACAGAAGTGCGAAAAGTGCTTTTTCAATAATAACACAAGTGCGAAAAGTGATTTTCCCACACTAACACAAGTGCAAAAGTGGTTTCCTGCACCAACACAAGTGCGAACAGTGGTTTTTCAACACTAACACAATTGCGAAAAGTGGTTTTTCAACAGTAACACAAGTGCGAAAAGTGGTTTCCTGCAACAACACAAGTGCGAAAAGTGGTTTTTCAACACTAACACAAGTGCGAAAAGTGGTTTTTCAACACTATCACAAGTGCAAAAAGTGTTTTTCCACACTAATACAAGTGCAAAAGTGGTTTCCTGCACCAACACAAGTGCAAAAAGTGGTTTTTCAACACTAACACAAGTGCGAAAAGTGGTTTTTCAACACTATCACAAGTGCAAAAAGTGTTTTTTCCACACTAATGCAAGTGCAAAAGTGGTTTCCTGCACCAACACAAGTGCAAAAAGTGGTTTTTCAACACTAACACAAGTGCGAAAAGTGGTTTTTCAACACTAACACAAGTGCGAAAAGTGGTTTTTCAACACTATCACAAGTGCGAAAAGTGGTTTTTCAACACTATCACAAGTGCAAAAAGTGGTTTTTCCACACTAATACAAGTGCAAAAGTGGTTTCCTGCACCAACACAAGTTCGAAAAGTGGTTTTTCAACACTAACACAAGTACGAAAAGTGGTTTTTCAACACTATCACAAGTGCAAAAAGTGTTTTTTCCACACTAATACAAGTGTAAAAGTGGTTTCCTGCACCAACACAAGTGCGAAAAGTCGTTTTTCAACACTAACACAAGTGCGAAAAGTGCTTTTTCAATAATAACACAAGTGCGAAAAGTGATTTTTCCACACTAACACAAGTGCAAAAGTGGTTTCCTGCACCAACACAAGTGCGAACAGTGGTTTTTCAACACTAACACAATTGCGAAAAGTGGTTTTTCAACACTAACACAAGTGCGAAAAGTGGTTTCCTGCAACAACACAAGTGCGAAAAGTGGTTTTTCAACACTAACACAAGTGCGAAAAGTGGTTTTTCAACACTATCACAAGTGCAAAAAGTGTTTTTTCCACACTAATACAAGTGCAAAAGTGGTTTCCTGCACCAACACAAGTGCAAAAAGTGGTTTTTCAACACTAACACAAGTGCGAAAAGTGGTTTTTCAACACTAGCACAAGTGCAAAAAGAGTTTTTTCCACACTAATACAAGTGCAAAAGTGGTTTCCTGCACCAACACAAGTGCAAAAAGTGGTTTTTCAACACTAACACAAGTGCGAAAAGTGGTTTTTCAACACTAACACAAGTGCGAAAAGTGGTTTTTCAACACTATCACAAGTGCGAAAAGTGGTTTTTCAACACTATCACAAGTGCAAAAAGTGGTTTTTCCACACTAATACAAGTGCAAAAGTGGTTTCCTGCACCAACACAAGTTCGAAAAGTGGTTTTTCAACACTAACACAAGTGCGAAAAGTGGTTTTTCAACGCTATCACAAGTGCAAAAAGTGTTTTTTCCACACTAATACAAGTGCAAAAGTGGTTTCCTGCACCAACACAAGTGCGAAAAGTGGTTTTTCAACACTAACACAAGTGCGAAAAGTGGTTTTTCAACACTAACACAAGTGCGAAAAGTGGTTTTTCCACACTAATACAAGTGAAAAAGTGGTTTCCTGCACCAACACAAGTACGAAAAGTGGTTTTTCAACACTGACACAAGTGCGAAAAGTGGTTTTTCAACACTATCACAAGTGCAAAAAGTGGTTTTTCCACACAAATACAAGTGCAAAAGTGGTTTCCTGCACCAACACAAGTGCGAAAAGTGGTTTTTCAACACTAACACAAGTGCGAAAAGTGGTTTTTCAACACTAACACAAGTGCGAAAAGTGGTCTTTCAACAGTATCACAAGTGCAAAAAGTGTTTTTTCCACACTAATACAAGTGCAAAAGTGGTTTCCTGCACCAACACAAGTGTGAAAAGTGGTTTTTCAACACTATCACAAGTGCAAAAAGTGGTTTTTCCACACTAATACAAGTGCAAAAGTGGTTTCCTGCACCAACACAAGTGCGAAAAGTGGTTTTTCAACACTATCACAAGTGCAAACGTGGTTTTTCCACACTAATATAAGTGCAAAAGTGGTTTCCTGCACCAACACAAGTTCGAAAAGTGGTTTTTCAACACTAACACAAGGGCGAAAAGTGGTTTTTCAACACTATCACAAGTGCAAAAAGTGTTTTTTCCACACTAATACAAGTGCAAAAGTGGTTTCCTGCACCAACACAAGTGCGAAAAGTCGTTTTTCAACACTAACACAAGTGCAAAAAGTGCTTTTTCAATAATAACACAAGTGCAAAAAGTGATTTTTCCACACTAACACAAGTGCAAATGTGGTTTCCTGCACCAACACAAGTGCGAAAAGTGGTTTTTCAACACTATCACAAGTGCGAAAAGTGGTTTTTCAACACTATCACAAGTGCAAAAAGTGGTTTTTCCACACTAATACAAGTGCAAAAGTGGTTTCCTGCACCAACACAAGTTCGAAATGTGGTTTTTCAACACTAACACAAGTGCGAAAAGTGGTTTTTCAACACTATCACAAGTGCAAAAAGTGTTTTTTCCACACTAATACAAGTGCAAAAGTGGTTTCCTGCACCAACACAAGTGCGAAAAGTCGTTTTTCAACACTAACACAAGTGCGAAAAGTGCTTTTTCAATAATAACACAAGTGCGAAAAGTGATTTTTCCACACTAACACAAGTGCAAAAGTGGTTTCCTGCACCAACACAAGTGCGAACAGTGGTTTTTCAACACTAACACAATTGCGAAAAGTGGTTTTTCAACACTAACACAAGTGCGAAAAGTGGTTTCCTGCAACAACACAAGTGCGAAAAGTGGTTTTTCAACACTAACACAAGTGCGAAAAGTGGTTTTTCAACACTATCACAAGTGCAAAAAGTGTTTTTTCCACACTAATACAAGTGCAAAAGTGGTTTCCTGCACCAACACAAGTGCGAAAAGTCGTTTTTCAACACTAACACAAGTGCGAAAAGTGGTTTTTCAACACTAACACAAGTGCGAAAAGTGGTTTTTCAACACTAACACAAGTGCAAAAGTGGTTTCCTGCATCAACACAAGTGCGAAAAGTGGTTTTTCAACACTAACACAAGTGCGAAAAGTGGTTTTTCCACACTAATACAAGTGCAAAAGTGGTTTCCTGTACCAACACAAGTGCAAAAAGTGGTTTTTCAACACTAACACAAGTGCGAAAAGTGGTTTTTCAACACTAACACAAGTGCAAAAGTGGTTTCCTGCACCAACACAAGTGCGAAAAGTGGTTTTTCAACACTAACACTAGTGCAAAAAGTGGTTTTTCAACACTAACACAAGTGCGAAAAGTGGTTTTTCAACACTAACACAAGTGGGAAAAGTGGTTTTTCCACACTAATACAAGTGCAAAAGTGGTTTCCTGCACCAACACAAGTGCGAAAAGTCGTTTTTCAACACTAACACAAGTGCGAAAAGTGCTTTTTCAACACTAACACAAGTGCGAAAAGTGGTTTTTCCAAACTAATAGAAGTGCAAAAGTGGTTTCCTGCACCAACACAAGTGCGAAAAGTGGTTTTGCAACACTAACACAAGTGCGAAAAGTGGTTTTTCAACACTAACACAAGTGCGAAAAGTGGTTTTTCCACACTAATACAAGTGCAAAAGTGGTTTCCTGCACCAACACAAGTGCGAAAAGTGGTTTTTCAACACTAACACAAGTGCGAAAAGTGCTTTTTCAATAATAACACAAGTGCGAAAAGTGATTTTTCCACACTAACACAAGTGCAAAAGTGGTTTCCTGCACCAACACAAGTGCGAACAGTGGTTTTTCAACACTAACACAATTGCGAAAAGTGGTTTTTCAACACTAACACAAGTGCGAAAAGTGGTTTCCTGCAACAACACAAGTGCGAAAAGTGGTTTTTCAACACTAACACAAGTGCGAAAAGTGGTTTTTTAACACTATCACAAGTGCAAAAAGTGTTTTTTCCACACTAATACAAGTGCAAAAGTGGTTTCCTGCACCAACACAAGTGCAAAAAGTGGTTTTTCAACACTAACACAAGTGCGAAAAGTGGTTTTTCAACACTATCACAAGTGCAAAAAGTGTTTTTTCCACACTAATACAAGTGCAAAAGTGGTTTCCTGCACCACCACAAGTGCAAAAAGTGGTTTTTCAACACTAACACAAGTGCGAAAAGTGGTTTTTCAACACTAACACAAGTGCGAAAAGTGGTTTTTCAACACTATCACAAGTGCGAAAAGTGGTTTTTCAACACTATCACAAGTGCAAAAAGTGGTTTTTCCACACTAATACAAGTGCAAAAGTGGTTTCCTGTACCAACACAAGTTCGAAAAGTGGTTTTTCAACACTAACACAAGTGCGAAAAGTGGTTTTTCAACACTATCACAAGTGCAAAAAGTGTTTTTTCCACACTAATACAAGTGCAAAAGTGGTTTCCTGCACCAACACAAGTGCGAAAAGTGGTTTTTCAACACTAACACAAGTGCGAAAAGTGGTTTTTCAACACTAACACAAGTGCGAAAAGTGTTTTTTCCACACTAATACAAGTGCAAAAGTGGTTTCCTGCACCAACACAAGTGCGAAAAGTGGTTTTTCAACACTAACACAAGTGCGAAAGGTAGTTTTTAAACACTAACACAAGTGCGAAAAGTGGTTTTTCCACACTAATACAAGTGCAAAAGTGGTTTCCTGCACCAACACAAGTGCGAAAAGTGGTTTTTCAACACTAACACAAGTGCGAAAAGTGGTTTTCCAACACTAACACAAGTGCGAAAAGTGGTTTTTCCACACTAATACAAGTGCAAAAGTGGTTTCCTGCACCAACACAAGTGCGAAAAGTGGTTTTTCAACACTAACACAAGTGCGAAAAGTGGTTTTTCAACACTATCACAAGTGCAAAAAGTGGTTTTTCCACACTAATACAAGTGCAAAAGTGGTTTCCTGCACCAACACAAGTGCGAAAAGTGGTTTTTCAACACTAACACAAGTGCAAAAAGTGGTTTTTCAACACTAACACAAGTTCGAAAAGTGGTTTGTCCACACTAATACAAGTGCAAAAGTTGTTTCCTGCACCAACACAAGTGCGAAAAGTGGTTTTTCAACACTAACACAAGCGCGAAAAGTGGTTTTTCAACACTATCACAAGTGCAAAAAGTGTTTTTTCCACACTAATACAAGTGCAAAAGTGGTTTCCTGCACCAACACAAGTGCGAAAAGTGGTTTTTCAACACTAACACAAGTGCGAAAAGTGGTTTTTCAACACTAACACAGGTGCGAAAAGTGGTTTTTTAACACTAACACAAGTGCGAAAAGTGGTTTTTCCACACCAATACAAGTGCAAAAGTGGTTTCCTGCACCAACACAAGTGCGAAAAGTGGTTTTTCAACACTAACACAATTGCGAAAAGTGGTTTTTCAACACTAACACAAGTGCGAAAAGTGGTTTTTCCACACTAATACAAGTGCGAAAAGTGGTTTTTCAACACTATACAAGTGCGAAAAGTGTTTTTTCAACACTAACACAAGTGCGAAAAGTGGTTTTTCAACACTAACACAAGTGCGAAAAGTGGTTTTTCAACACTAACACAAGTGCGAAAAGTGGTTTTTCAACACTAATACAAGTGCGAAAAGTGGTTTTTCAACACTATCACAAGTGCAAAAAGTGTTTTTTCCACACTAACACAAGTGCAAAAGTGGTTTCCTGCACCAACACAAGTTCGAAAAGTGGTTTTTCAACACTAACACAAGTGCAAAAAGTGGTTTTTCAACACTAACACAATTGCGAAAAGTGGTTTTTCAACACTAACACAAGTGCGAAAAGTGGTTTCCTGCAACAACACAAGTGCGAAAAGTGGTTTTTCAACACTAACACAAGTGCGAAAAGTGGTTTTTCCACACTATCACAAGTGCGAAAAGTGGTTTCCTGCACAAACACAAGTACGAAAAGTGGTTTTTTAACACTAACACAAGTGCGAAAAGTGGTTTTTCAACACTAACACAAGTGCAAAAGTGGTTTCCTGCACCAACACAAGTGCGAAAAGTGGTTTTTCAACACTAACACAAGTGCGAAAAGTGGTTTTTCCACACTAATACAAGTGCAAAAGTGGTTTCCTGTACCAACACAAGTGCGAAAAGTGGTTTTTCAACACTAACACAAGTGCGAAAAGTGGTTTTTCAACACTAACACAAGTGCAAAAGTGGTTTCCTGCACCAACACAAGTGCGAAAAGTGGTTTTTCAACACTAACACTAGTGCAAAAAGTGGTTTTTCAACACTAACACAAGTGCGAAAAGTGGTTTTTCAACACTAACACAAGTGGGAAAAGTGGTTTTTCCACACTAATACAAGTGCAAAAGTGGTTTCCTGCACCAACACAAGTGCGAAAAGTCGATTTTTCAACACTAACACAAGTGCGAAAAGTGGTTTTTCAACACTAACACAAGTGCGAAAAGTGGTTTTTCAACACTAACACAAGTGCAAAAGTGGTTTCCTGCATCAACACAAGTGCGAAAAGTGGTTTTTCAACACTAACACAAGTGCGAAAAGTGGTTTTTCCACACTAATACAAGTGCAAAAGTGGTTTCCTGTACCAACACAAGTGCAAAAAGTGGTTTTTCAACACTAACACAAGTGCGAAAAGTGGTTTTTCAACACTAACACAAGTGCAAAAGTGGTTTCCTGCACCAACACAAGTGCGAAAAGTGGTTTTTCAACACTAACACTAGTGCAAAAAGTGGTTTTTCAACACTAACACAAGTGCGAAAAGTGGTTTTTCAACACTAACACAAGTGGGAAAAGTGGTTTTTCCACACTAATACAAGTGCAAAAGTGGTTTCCTGCACCAACACAAGTGCGAAAAGTCGTTTTTCAACACTAACACAAGTGCGAAAAGTGCTTTTTCAACACTAACACAAGTGCGAAAAGTGGTTTTTCCAAACTAATAGAAGTGCAAAAGTGGTTTCCTGCACCAACACAAGTGCGAAAAGTGGTTTTGCAACACTAACACAAGTGTGAAAAGTGGTTTTTCAACACTAACACAAGTGCGAAAAGTGGTTTTTCCACACTAATACAAGTGCAAAAGTGGTTTCCTGCACCAACACAAGTGCGAAAAGTGGTTTTTCAACACTAACACAAGTGCGAAAAGTGCTTTTTCAATAATAACACAAGTGCGAAAAGTGATTTTTCCACACTAACACAAGTGCAAAAGTGGTTTCCTGCACCAACACAAGTGCGAACAGTGGTTTTTCAACACTAACACAATTGCGAAAAGTGGTTTTTCAACACTAACACAAGTGCGAAAAGTGGTTTCCTGCAACAACACAAGTGCGAAAAGTGGTTTTTCAACACTAACACAAGTGCGAAAAGTGGTTTTTTTAACACTATCACAAGTGCAAAAAGTGTTTTTTCCACACTAATACAAGTGCAAAAGTGGTTTCCTGCACCAACACAAGTGCAAAAAGTGGTTTTTCAACACTAACACAAGTGCGAAAAGTGGTTTTTCAACACTATCACAAGTGCAAAAAGTGTTTTTTTCCACACTAATACAAGTGCAAAAGTGGTTTCCTGCACCACCACAAGTGCAAAAAAGTGGTTTTTCAACACTAACACAAGTGCGAAAAGTGGTTTTTCAACACTAACACAAGTGCGAAAAGTGGTTTTTCAACACTATCACAAGTGCGAAAAGTGGTTTTTCAACACTATCACAAGTGCAAAAAGTGGTTTTTCCACACTAATACAAGTGCAAAAGTGGTTTCCTGTACCAACACAAGTTCGAAAAGTGGTTTTTCAACACTAACACAAGTGCGAAAAGTGGTTTTTCAACACTATCACAAGTGCAAAAAGTGTTTTTTTCCACACTAATACAAGTGCAAAAGTGGTTTCCTGCACCAACACAAGTGCGAAAAGTGGTTTTTCAACACTAACACAAGTGCGAAAAGTGGTTTTTCAACACTAACACAAGTGCGAAAAGTGTTTTTTCCACACTAATACAAGTGCAAAAGTGGTTTCCTGCACCAACACAAGTGCGAAAAGTGGTTTTTCAACACTAACACAAGTGCGAAAGGTAGTTTTTAAACACTAACACAAGTGCGAAAAGTGGTTTTTCCACACTAATACAAGTGCAAAAGTGGTTTCCTGCACCAACACAAGTGCGAAAAGTGGTTTTTCAACACTAACACAAGTGCGAAAAGTGGTTTTTCAACACTAACACAAGTGCGAAAAGTGGTTTTTCCACACTAATACAAGTGCAAAAGTGGTTTCCTGCACCAACACAAGTGCGAAAAGTGGTTTTTCAACACTAACACAAGTGCGAAAAGTGGTTTTTCAACACTACCACAAGTGCAAAAAGTGGTTTTTCCACACTAATACAAGTGCAAAAGTGGTTTCCTGCACCAACACAAGTGCGAAAAGTGGTTTTTCAACACTAACACAAGTGCAAAAAGTGGTTTTTCAACACTAACACAAGTTCGAAAAGTGGTTTGTCCACACTAATACAAGTGCAAAAGTTGTTTCCTGCACCAACACAAGTGCGAAAAGTGGTTTTTCAACACTAACACAAGCGCGAAAAGTGGTTTTTCAACACTATCACAAGTGCAAAAAGTGTTTTTTCCACACTAATACAAGTGCAAAAGTGGTTTCCTGCACCAACACAAGTGCGAAAAGTGGTTTTTCAACACTAACACAAGTGCGAAAAGTGGTTTTTCAACACTAACACAGGTGCGAAAAGTGTTTTTTCAACACTAACACAAGTGCGAAAAGTGGTTTTTCCACACCAATACAAGTGCAAAAGTGGTTTCCTGCACCAACACAAGTGCGAAAAGTGGTTTTTCAACACTAACACAAGTGCGAAAAGTGGTTTTTCAACACTAACACAAGTGCGAAAAGTGGTTTTTCCACACTAATACAAGTGCGAAAAGTGGTTTTTCAACACTATACAAGTGCGAAAAGTGTTTTTTCAACACTAACACAAGTGCGAAAAGTGGTTTTTCAACACTAACACAAGTGCGAAAAGTGGTTTTTCAACACTAACACAAGTGCGAAAAGTGGTTTTTCAACACTAATACAAGTGCGAAAAGTGGTTTTTCAACACTATCACAAGTGCAAAAAGTGTTTTTTCCACACTTACACAAGTGCAAAAGTGGTTTCCTGCACCAACACAAGTTCGAAAAGTGGTTTTTCAACACTAACACAAGTGCAAAAAGTGGTTTTTCAACACTATCACAAGTGCAAAAAGTGTTTTTTCCACACTAATACAAGTGCAAAAGTGGTTTCCTGCACCAACACAAGTGCAAAAAGTGGTTTTTCAACACTCACACAAGTGTGAAAAGTGGTTTTTCAACACTAACACAAGTGCGAAAAGCGGTTTTTCAACACTAACACAAGTGCGAAAAGTGGTTTTTCAACACTAACACAAGTGCAAAAAGTGGTTTTTCAACACTAACACAAGTGCGAAAAGTGGTTTTTCAACACTAACACAAGTGCGAAAAGTGGTTTTTTAACACTAACACAAGTGCGAAAAGTGTTTTTTCCACACTAATACAAGTGCAAAAAGTGTTTTTTCCACACTAATACAAGTGCAAAAAGTGTTTTTTCCACACTAATACAAGTGCAAAAGTGGTTTCCTGCACCAACACAAGTGCGAAAAGTGGTTTTTCAACACTAACACAAGTGCGAAAAGTCGTTTTTCAACACTAACACAAGTGCGAAAATTGTTTTTTCCACACTAATACAAGTGCAAAAGTGGTTTCCTGCACCAACACAAGTGCGAAAAGTGGTTTTTCAACACTAACACAAGTGCGAAAAGTGGTTTTTCCACACTAATACAAGTGCAAAAGTGGTTTACTGCACCAACACAAGTGCGAAAAGTGGTTTTTCAACACTAACACAAGTGCGAAAAGTGGTTTTTCCACACTAATACAAGTGCAAAAGTGGTTTACTGCACCAACACAAGTGCGAAAAGTGGTTTTTCAACACTAACACAAGTGCGAAAAGTGGTTTTTCAACAATATCACAAGTGCAAAAAGTGTTTTTTCCACACTAATACAAGTGCAAAAGTGGTTTCCTGCACCAACACAAGTGCGAAAAGTGGTTTTTCAACACTAACACAATTGCGAAAAGTGCTTTTTCAATAATAACACAAGTGCGAAAAGTGATTTTTCCACACTAACACAAGTGCAAAAGTGGTTACCTGCACCAACACAAGTGCGAAAAGTTGTTTTTACAAACTAATACAAGTACAAAAGTGGTTTTTCCACATTATCACAAGTGCGAAAAGTGGTTTCCTGCACCAACACAAGTGCGAAAAGTGGTTTTTCAACACTAACACAAGTGCGAAAAGTGCTTTTTCAATAATAACACAAGTGCGAAAAGTGATTTTTCCACACTAACACAAGTGCAAAAGTGGTTTCCTGCACCAACACAAGTGCGAAAAGTGGTTTTTCAACACTAACACAAGTGCGAAAAGTGGTTTTTCAACACTAACACAAGTGCGAAAATTGTTTTTCCAAACTAATAGAAGTGCAAAAGTGGTTTCCTGCACCAACACAAGTGCGAAAAGTGGTTTTGCAACACTAACACAAGTGCGAAAAGTGGTTTTTCAACACTAACACAAGTGCGAAAAGGGGTTTTTCCACACTAATACAAGTGCAAAAGTGGTTTCCTGCACCAACACAAGTGCGAAAAGTGGTTTTTCAACACTAACACAAGTGCGAAAAGTGGTTTTTCAACACTAACACAAGTGCGAAAAGTGGTTTTTCAACACTAACACAAGTGCGAAAAGTGGTTTTTCAACACTAACACTAGTGCAAAAAGTGGTTTTTCAACACTAACACAAGTGCGAAAAGTGGTTTTTCAACACTAACACAAGTGGGAAAAGTGGTTTTTCCACACTAATACAAGTGCAAAAGTGGTTTCCTGCACCAACACAAGTGCGAAAAGTCGTTTTTCAACACTAACACAAGTGCGAAAAGTGCTTTTTCAACACTAACACAAGTGCGAAAAGTGGTTTTTCCAAACTAATAGAAGTGCAAAAGTGGTTTCCTGCACCAACACAAGTGCGAAAAGTGGTTTTGCAACACTAACACAAGTGCGAAAAGTGGTTTTTCAACACTAACACAAGTGCGAAAAGTGGTTTTTCCACACTAATACAAGTGCAAAAGTGGTTTCCTGCACCAACACAAGTGCGAAAAGTGGTTTTTCAACACTAACACAAGTGCGAAAAGTGCTTTTTCAATAATAACACAAGTGCGAAAAGTGATTTTTCCACACTAACACAAGTGCAAAAGTGGTTTCCTGCACCAACACAAGTGCGAACAGTGGTTTTTCAACACTAACACAATTGCGAAAAGTGGTTTTTCAACACTAACACAAGTGCGAAAAGTGGTTTCCTGCAACAACACAAGTGCGAAAAGTGGTTTTTCAACACTAACACAAGTGCGAAAAGTGGTTTTTTAACACTATCACAAGTGCAAAAAGTGTTTTTTCCACACTAATACAAGTGCAAAAGTGGTTTCCTGCACCAACACAAGTGCAAAAAGTGGTTTTTCAACACTAACACAAGTGCGAAAAGTGGTTTTTCAACACTATCACAAGTGCAAAAAGTGTTTTTTCCACACTAATACAAGTGCAAAAGTGGTTTCCTGCACCACCACAAGTGCAAAAAGTGGTTTTTCAACACTAACACAAGTGCGAAAAGTGGTTTTTCAACACTAACACAAGTGCGAAAAGTGGTTTTTCAACACTATCACAAGTGCGAAAAGTGGTTTTTCAACACTATCACAAGTGCAAAAAGTGGTTTTTCCACACTAATACAAGTGCAAAAGTGGTTTCCTGTACCAACACAAGTTCGAAAAGTGGTTTTTCAACACTAACACAAGTGCGAAAAGTGGTTTTTCAACACTATCACAAGTGCAAAAAGTGTTTTTTCCACACTAATACAAGTGCAAAAGTGGTTTCCTGCACCAACACAAGTGCGAAAAGTGGTTTTTCAACACTAACACAAGTGCGAAAAGTGGTTTTTCAACACTAACACAAGTGCGAAAAGTGTTTTTTCCACACTAATACAAGTGCAAAAGTGGTTTCCTGCACCAACACAAGTGCGAAAAGTGGTTTTTCAACACTAACACAAGTGCGAAAGGTAGTTTTTAAACACTAACACAAGTGCGAAAAGTGGTTTTTCCACACTAATACAAGTGCAAAAGTGGTTTCCTGCACCAACACAAGTGCGAAAAGTGGTTTTTCAACACTAACACAAGTGCGAAAAGTGGTTTTTCAACACTAACACAAGTGCGAAAAGTGGTTTTTCCACACTAATACAAGTGCAAAAGTGGTTTCCTGCACCAACACAAGTGCGAAAAGTGGTTTTTCAACACTAACACAAGTGCGAAAAGTGGTTTTTCAACACTATCACAAGTGCAAAAAGTGGTTTTTCCACACTAATACAAGTGCAAAAGTGGTTTCCTGCACCAACACAAGTGCGAAAAGTGGTTTTTCAACACTAACACAAGTGCAAAAAGTGGTTTTTCAACACTAACACAAGTTCGAAAAGTGGTTTGTCCACACTAATACAAGTGCAAAAGTTGTTTCCTGCACCAACACAAGTGCGAAAAGTGGTTTTTCAACACTAACACAAGCGCGAAAAGTGGTTTTTCAACACTATCACAAGTGCAAAAAGTGTTTTTTCCACACTAATACAAGTGCAAAAGTGGTTTCCTGCACCAACACAAGTGCGAAAAGTGGTTTTTCAACACTAACACAAGTGCGAAAAGTGGTTTTTCAACACTAACACAGGTGCGAAAAGTGTTTTTTCAACACTAACACAAGTGCGAAAAGTGGTTTTTCCACACCAATACAAGTGCAAAAGTGGTTTCCTGCACCAACACAAGTGCGAAAAGTGGTTTTTCAACACTAACACAAGTGCGAAAAGTGTTTTTTCCACACTAACACAAGTGCGAAAAGTCGTTTTTCAACACTAACACAAGTGCGAAAATTGTTTTTTCCACACTAATACAAGTGCAAAAGTGGTTTCCTGCACCAACACAAGTGCGAAAAGTGGTTTTTCAACACTAACACAAGTGCGAAAAGTGGTTTTTCCACACTAATACAAGTGCAAAAGTGGTTTACTGCACCAACACAAGTGCGAAAAGTGGTTTTTCAACACTAACACAAGTGCGAAAAGTGGTTTTTCCACACTAATACAAGTGCAAAAGTGGTTTACTGCACCAACACAAGTGCGAAAAGTGGTTTTTCAACACTAACACAAGTGCGAAAAGTGGTTTTTCAACAATATCACAAGTGCAAAAAGTGTTTTTTCCACACTAATACAAGTGCAAAAGTGGTTTCCTGCACCAACACAAGTGCGAAAAGTGGTTTTTCAACACTAACACAATTGCGAAAAGTGCTTTTTCAATAATAACACAAGTGCGAAAAGTGATTTTTCCACACTAACACAAGTGCAAAAGTGGTTACCTGCACCAACACAAGTGCGAAAAGTTGTTTTTACAAACTAATACAAGTACAAAAGTGGTTTTTCCACATTATCACAAGTGCGAAAAGTGGTTTCCTGCACCAACACAAGTGCGAAAAGTGGTTTTTCAACACTAACACAAGTGCGAAAAGTGCTTTTTCAATAATAACACAAGTGCGAAAAGTGATTTTTCCACACTAACACAAGTGCAAAAGTGGTTTCCTGCACCAACACAAGTGCGAAAAGTGGTTTTTCAACACTAACACAAGTGCGAAAAGTGGTTTTTCAACACTAACACAAGTGCGAAAATTGTTTTTCCAAACTAATAGAAGTGCAAAAGTGGTTTCCTGCACCAACACAAGTGCGAAAAGTGGTTTTGCAACACTAACACAAGTGCGAAAAGTGGTTTTTCAACACTAACACAAGTGCGAAAAGGGGTTTTTCCACACTAATACAAGTGCAAAAGTGGTTTCCTGCACCAACACAAGTGCGAAAAGTGGTTTTTCAACACTAACACAAGTGCGAAAAGTGGTTTTTCAACACTAACACAAGTGCGAAAAGTGGTTTTTCAACACTAACACAAGTGCGAAAAGTGGTTTTTCAACACTAACACAAGTGCGAAAAGTGGTTTTTCCACACTAATACAAGTGCAAAAGTGGTTTCCCGCACCAACACAAGTGCGAAAAGTGGTTTTTCAACACTAACACAAGTGCGAAAAGTGGTTTTTCAATAATAACACAAGTGCGAAATGTGTTTTTTCCACACTAATACAAGTGCAAAAGTGGTTTCCTGCACCAACACAAGTGCGAAAAGTAGTTTTTCAACACTAACACAAGTGCGAAAAGTGGTTTTTCAACACTAACACAAGTGCGATAAGCGGTTTTCCACACTAATACAAGTGCAAAAGTGGTTTCCTGCACCAACACAAGTATGAAAAGTGGTTTTTCAACACTAACACAAGTGCGAAAAGTGGTTTTTCAACACTAACACAAGTGCGAAAAGTGGTTTTTCAACACTAACACAAGTGCGAAAAGTGGTTTTTCAACACTAACACAAGTGCGAAAAGTGTTTTTTCCACACTAATACAAGTGCAAAAGTGGTTTCCTGCACCAACACAAGTGCGAAAAGTGGTTTTTCAACACTAACACAAGTGCGAAAAGTGGTTTTTCAATAATAACACAAGTGCGAAAAGTGTTTTTTCCACACTAATACAAGTGCAAAAGTGGTTACCTGCACCAACACAAGTGCGAAAAGTGGTTTTTCAACACTAACACAAGTGCGAAAAGTGGTTTTTCAACACTAACACAAGTGCGAAAAGTGGTTTTTCCACACTAATACAAGTGCAAAAGTGGTTTCCTGCACCAACACAAGTGCGAAAAGTGGTTTTTCAACACTAACACAAGTGCGAAAAGTGGTTTTTCAACACTAACACAAGTGCGAAAAGTGGTTTTTCCAAACTAATACAAGTACAAAAGTGGTTTTTCCACACTATCACAAGTGCGAAAAGTGGTTTCCTGCACCAACACAAGTGCAGAAAATGGTTTTTCAACACTAACACAAGTGCGAAAAGTGGTTTTTCAACACTATCACAAGTGCAAAAAGTGTTTTTTCCACACTAATTCAAGTGCAAAAGTGGTTTCCTGCACCAACACAAGTGCGAAAAGTGGTTTTTCAACACTAACACAAGTGCGAAAAGTGGTTTTTCCACACTAATACAAGTGAAAAAGTGGTTTCCTGCACCAACACAAGTACGAAAAGTGGTTTTTCAACACTAACACAAGTGCGAAAAGTGGTTTTTCAACACAAACACAAGTGCGAAAAGTGGTTTTTCAACACTATCACAAGTGCAAAAAGTGTTTTTTCCACACTAATACAAGTGCAAAAGTGGTTTCCTGCACCAACACAAGTGCAAAAAGTGGTTTTTCAACACTGACACAAGTGCGAAAAGTGGTTTTTCAACACTATCACAAGTGCGAAAAGTGGTTTTTCCACACAAATACAAGTGCAAAAGTGGTTTCCTGCACCAACACAAGTGCGAAAAGTGGTTTTTCAACACTAACACAAGTGCGAAAAGTGGTTTTTCAACACTAACACAAGTGCGAAAAGTGGTTTTTCAACAGTATCACAAGTGCAAAAAGTGTTTTTTCCACACTAATACAAGTGCAAAAGTGGTTTCCTGCACCAACACAAGTGCGAAAAGTGGTTTTTCAACACTATCACAAGTGCAAAAAGTGGTTTTTCCACACTAATACAAGTGCAAAAGTGGTTTCCTGCACTAACACAAGTGCGAAAAGTGGTTTTTCAACACTAACACAAGTGCGAAAAGTGGTTTTTCCACACTATCACAAGTGCGAAAAGTGGTTTCCTGCACAAACACAAGTACGAAAAGTGGTTTTTCATCACTAACACAAGTGCGAAAAGTGGTTTTTCAACACTAACACAAGTGCAAAAGTGGTTTCCTGCACCAACACAAGTGCGAAAAGTGGTTTTTCAACACTAACACAAGTGCGAAAAGTGGTTTTTCCACACTAATACAAGTGCAAAAGTGGTTTCCTGTACCAACACAAGTGCGAAAAGTGGTTTTTCAACACTAACACAAGTGGGAAAAGTGGTTTTTCAACACTAACACAAGTGCAAAAGTGGTTTCCTGCACCAACACAAGTGCGAAAAGTGGTTATTCAACACTAACACAAGTGCGAAAAGTGGTTTTTCAACACTAACACAAGTGGGAAAAGTGGTTTTTCAACACTAACACAAGTGCAAAAGTGGTTTCCTGCACCAACACAAGTGCAAAAAGTGGTTTTTCAACACTAACACAAGTGCGAAAAGTGGTTTTTCAACACTAACACAAGTGGGAAAAGTGGTTTTTCCACACTAATACAAGTGCAAAAGTGGTTTCCTGCACCAACACAAGTGCAAAAAGTCGTTTTTCAACACTAACACAAGTGCGAAAAGTGGTTTTTCAACACTAACACAAGTGCGAAAAGTGGTTTTTCAACACTAACACAAGTGCAAAAGTGGTTTCCTGCACCAACACAAGTGCGAAAAGTGGTTTTTCAACACTAACACAAGTGCGAAAAGTGGTTTTTCCACACTAATACAAGTGCAAAAGTGGTTTCCTGTACCAACACAAGTACGAAAAGTGGTTTTTCAACACTAACACAAGTGCGAAAAGTGGTTTTTCAACACTAACACAAGTGCAAAAGTGGTTTCCTGCACCAACACAAGTGCGAAAAGTGGTTTTTCAACACTAACACTAGTGCGAAAAGTGGTTTTTCCAAACTAATAGAAGTGCAAAAGTGGTTTCCTGCACCAACACAAGTGCGAAAAGTGGTTTTGCAACACTAACACAAGTGCGAAAAGTGGTTTTTCAACACTAACACAAGTGCGAAAAGTGGTTTTTCCACACTAATACAAGTGCAAAAGTGGTTTCCTGCACCAACACAAGTGCGAAAAGTGGTTTTTCAACACTAACACAAGTGCGAAAAGTGCTTTTTCAATAATAACACAAGTGCGAAAAGTGATTTTTCCACACTAACACAAGTGCAAAAGTGGTTTCCTGCACCAACACAAGTGCGAACAGTGGTTTTTCAACACTAACACAATTGCGAAAAGTGGTTTTTCAACACTAACACAAGTGCGAAAAGTGGTTTCCTGCAACAACACAAGTGCGAAAAGTGGTTTTTCAACACTAACACAAGTGCGAAAAGTGGTTTTTTAACACTATCACAAGTGCAAAAAGTGTTTTTTCCACACTAATACAAGTGCAAAAGTGGTTTCCTGCACCACCACAAGTGCAAAAAGTGGTTTTTCAACACTAACACAAGTGCGAAAAGTGGTTTTTCAACACTAACACAAGTGCGAAAAGTGGTTTTTCAACACTATCACAAGTGCGAAAAGTGGTTTTTCAACACTATCACAAGTGCAAAAAGTGGTTTTTCCACACTAATACAAGTGCAAAAGTGGTTTCCTGTACCAACACAAGTTCGAAAAGTGGTTTTTCAACACTAACACAAGTGCGAAAAGTGGTTTTTCAACACTATCACAAGTGCAAAAAGTGTTTTTTCCACACTAATACAAGTGCAAAAGTGGTTTCCTGCACCAACACAAGTGCGAAAAGTGGTTTTTCAACACTAACACAAGTGCGAAAAGTGGTTTTTCAACACTAACACAAGTGCGAAAAGTGTTTTTCCACACTAATACAAGTGCAAAAGTGGTTTCCTGCACCAACACAAGTGCGAAAAGTGGTTTTTCAACACTAACACAAGTGCGAAAGGTAGTTTTTCAACACTAACACAAGTGCGAAAAGTGGTTTTTCCACACTAATACAAGTGCAAAAGTGGTTTCCTGCACCAACACAAGTGCGAAAAGTGGTTTTTCAACACTAACACAAGTGCGAAAAGTGGTTTTTCAACACTAACACAAGTGCGAAAAGTGGTTTTTCCACACTAATACAAGTGCAAAAGTGGTTTCCTGCACCAACACAAGTGCGAAAAGTGGTTTTTCAACACTAACACAAGTGCGAAAAGTGGTTTTTCAACACTATCACAAGTGCAAAAAGTGGTTTTTCCACACTAATACAAGTGCAAAAGTGGTTTCCTGCACCAACACAAGTGCGAAAAGTGGTTTTTCAACACTAACACAAGTGCAAAAAGTGGTTTTTCAACACTAACACAAGTTCGAAAAGTGGTTTGTCCACACTAATACAAGTGCAAAAGTTGTTTCCTGCACCAACACAAGTGCGAAAAGTGGTTTTTCAACACTAACACAAGCGCGAAAAGTGGTTTTTCAACACTATCACAAGTGCAAAAAGTGTTTTTTCCACACTAATACAAGTGCAAAAGTGGTTTCCTGCACCAACACAAGTGCGAAAAGTGGTTTTTCAACACTAACACAAGTGCGAAAAGTGGTTTTTCAACACTAACACAGGTGCGAAAAGTGGTTTTTCAACACTAACACAAGTGCGAAAAGTGGTTTTTCCACACCAATACAAGTGCAAAAGTGGTTTCCTGCACCAACACAAGTGCGAAAAGTGGTTTTTCAACACTAACACAAGTGCGAAAAGTGGTTTTTCAACACTAACACAAGTGCGAAAAGTGGTTTTTCCACACTAATACAAGTGCGAAAAGTGGTTTTTCAACACTATACAAGTGCGAAAAGTGTTTTTTCAACACTAACACAAGTGCGAAAAGTGGTTTTTCAACACTAACACAAGTGCGAAAAGTGGTTTTTCAACACTATCACAAGTGCGAAAAGTGGTTTTTCAACACTAATACAAGTGCGAAAAGTGGTTTTTCAACACTATCACAAGTGCAAAAAGTGTTTTTTCCACACTAACACAAGTGCAAAAGTGGTTTCCTGCACCAACACAAGTTCGAAAAGTGGTCTTTCAACACTAACACAAGTGCGAAAAGTGGTTTTTCAACACTATCACAAGTGCAAAAAGTGTTTTTTCCACACTAATACAAGTGCAAAAGTGGTTTCCTGCACCAACACAAGTGCAAAAAGTGGTTTTTCAACACTCACACAAGTGTGAAAAGTGGTTTTTCAACACTAACACAAGTGCGAAAAGTGGTTTTTCAACACTAACACAAGTGCGAAAAGTGGTTTTTCAACACTAACACAAGTGCAAAAAGTGGTTTTTCAACACTAACACAAGTGCGAAAAGTGGTTTTTCAACACTAACACAAGTGCGAAAAGTGGTTTTTTAACACTAACACAAGTGCGAAAAGTGGTTTTTCCACACTAATACAAGTGCAAAAAGTGTTTTTTCCACACCAATACAAGTGCAAAAAGTGTTTTTTCCACACTAATACAAGTGCAAAAGTGGTTTCCTGCACCAACATAAGTGCGAAAAGTGGTTTTTCAACACTAACACAAGTGCGAAAAGTCGTTTTTCAACACTAACACAAGTGCGAAAATTGTTTTTTCCACACTAATACAAGTGCAAAAGTGGTTTCCTGCACCAACACAAGTGCGAAAAGTGGTTTTTCAACACTAACACAAGTGCGAAAAGTGGTTTTTCAACACTAACACAAGTGCGAAAAGTGGTTTTTCCACACTAATACAAGTGCAAAAGTGGTTTCCTGCACCAACACAAGTGCGAAAAGTGGTTTTTCAACACTAACACAATTGCGAAAAGTGCTTTTTCAATAATAACACAAGTGCGAAAAGTGATTTTTCCACACTAACACAAGTGCAAAAGTGGTTACCTGCACCAACACAAGTGCGAAAAGTTGTTTTTACAAACTAATACAAGTACAAAAGTGGTTTTTCCACATTATCACAAGTGCGAAAAGTGGTTTCCTGCACCAACACAAGTGCGAAAAGTGGTTTTTCAACACTAACACAAGTGCGAAAAGTGCTTTTTCAATAATAACACAAGTGCGAAAAGTGATTTTTCCACACTAACACAAGTGCAAAAGTGGTTTCCTGCACCAACACAAGTGCGAAAAGTGGTTTTTCAACACTAACACAAGTGCGAAAAGTGGTTTTTCAACACTAACACAAGTGCGAAAATTGTTTTTCCAAACAAATAGAAGTGCAAAAGTGGTTTCCTGCACCAACACAAGTGCGAAAAGTGGTTTTGCAACACTAACACAAGTGCAAAAAGTGGTTTTTCAACACTAACACAAGTGCGAAAGGGGTTTTTCCACACTAATACAAGTGCAAAAGTGGTTTCCTGCACCAACACAAGTGCGAAAAGTGGTTTTTCAACACTAACACAAGTGCGAAAAGTGGTTTTTCAACACTAACACAAGTGCGAAAAGTGGTTTTTCAACACTAACACAAGTGCGAAAAGTGGTTTTTCAACACTAACACAAGTGCGAAAAGTGGTTTTTCCACACTAATACAAGTGCAAAAGTGGTTTCCCGCACCAACACAAGTGCGAAAAGTGGTTTTTCAACACTAACACAAGTGCGAAAAGTGGTTTTTCAATAATAACACAAGTGCGAAATGTGTTTTTTCCACACTAATACAAGTGCAAAAGTGGTTTCCTGCACCAACACAAGTGCGAAAAGTGGTTTTTCAACACTAACACAAGTGCGAAAAGTGGTTTTTCAACACTAACACAAGTGCGATAAGCGGTTTTCCACACTAATACAAGTGCAAAAGTGGTTTCCTGCACCAACACAAGTATGAAAAGTGGTTTTTCAACACTAACACAAGTGCGAAAAGTGGTTTTTCAACACTAACACAAGTGCGAAAAGTGGTTTTTCAACACTAACACAAGTGCGAAAAGTGTTTTTTCCACACTAATACAAGTGCAAAAGTGGTTTCCCGCACCAACACAAGTGCGAAAAGTGGTTTTTCAACACTAACACAAGTGCGAAAAGTGGTTTTTCAATAATAACACAAGTGCGAAAAGTGTTTTTTCCACACTAATACAAGTGCAAAAGTGGTTACCTGCACCAACACAAGTGCGAAAAGTGGTTTTTCAACACTAACACAAGTGCGAAAAGTGGTTTTTCAACACTAACACAAGTGCGAAAAGTGGTTTTTCCACACTAATACAAGTGCAAAAGTGGTTTCCTGCACCAACACAAGTGCGAAAAGTGGTTTTTCAACACTAACACAAGTGCGAAAAGTGGTTTTTCAACACTAACACAAGTGCGAAAAGTGGTTTTTCCAAACTAATACAAGTACAAAAGTGGTTTTTCCACACTATCACAAGTGCGAAAAGTGGTTTCCTGCACCAACACAAGTGCAGAAAATGGTTTTTCAACACTAACACAAGTGCGAAAAGTGGTTTTTCAACACTATCACAAGTGCAAAAAGTGTTTTTTCCACACTAATTCAAGTGCAAAAGTGGTTTCCTGCACCAACACAAGTGCGAAAAGTGGTTTTTCAACACTAACACAAGTGCGAAAAGTGGTTTTTCCACACTAATACAAGTGAAAAAGTGGTTTCCTGCACCAACACAAGTACGAAAAGTGGTTTTTCAACACTAACACAAGTGCGAAAAGTGGTTTTTCAACACAAACACGAGTGCGAAAAGTGGTTTTTCAACACTATCACAAGTGCAAAAAGTGTTTTTTCCACACTAATACAAGTGCAAAAGTGGTTTCCTGCACCAACACAAGTGCAAAAAGTGGTTTTTCAACACTGACACAAGTGTGAAAAGTGGTTTTTCAACACTATCACAAGTGCGAAAAGTGGTTTTTCCACACAAATACAAGTGCAAAAGTGGTTTCCTGCACCAACACAAGTGCGAAAAGTGGTTTTTCAACACTAACACAAGTGCGAAAAGTGGTTTTTCAACACTAACACAAGTGCGAAAAGTGGTTTTTCAACAGTATCACAAGTGCAAAAAGTGTTTTTTCCACACTAATACAAGTGCAAAAGTGGTTTCCTGCACCAACACAAGTGCGAAAAGTGGTTTTTCAACACTATCACAAGTGCAAAAAGTGGTTTTTCCACACTAATACAAGTGCAAAAGTGGTTTCCTGCACTAACACAAGTGCGAAAAGTGGTTTTTCAACACTAACACAAGTGCGAAAAGTGGTTTTTCCACACTATCACAAGTGCGAAAAGTGGTTTCCTGCACAAACACAAGTACGAAAAGTGGTTTTTCATCACTAACACAAGTGCGAAAAGTGGTTTTTCAACACTAACACAAGTGCAAAAGTGGTTTCCTGCACCAACACAAGTGCGAAAAGTGGTTTTTCAACACTAACACAAGTGCGAAAAGTGGTTTTTCCACACTAATACAAGTGCAAAAGTGGTTTCCTGTACCAACACAAGTGCGAAAAGTGGTTTTTCAACACTAACACAAGTGGGAAAAGTGGTTTTTCAACACTAACACAAGTGCAAAAGTGGTTTCCTGCACCAACACAAGTGCGAAAAGTGGTTATTCAACACTAACACAAGTGCGAAAAGTGGTTTTCAACACTAACACAAGTGGGAAAAGTGGTTTTTCAACACTAACACAAGTGCAAAAGTGGTTTCCTGCACCAACACAAGTGCAAAAAGTGGTTTTTCAACACTAACACAAGTGCGAAAAGTGGTTTTTCAACACTAACACAAGTGGGAAAAGTGGTTTTTCCACACTAATACAAGTGCAAAAGTGGTTTCCTGCACCAACACAAGTGCAAAAAGTCGTTTTTCAACACTAACACAAGTGCGAAAAGTGGTTTTTCAACACTAACACAAGTGCGAAAAGTGGTTTTTCAACACTAACACAAGTGCAAAAGTGGTTTCCTGCACCAACACAAGTGCGAAAAGTGGTTTTTCAACACTAACACAAGTGCGAAAAGTGGTTTTTCCACACTAATACAAGTGCAAAAGTGGTTTCCTGTACCAACACAAGTACGAAAAGTGGTTTTTCAACATTAACACAAGTGCGAAAAGTGGTTTTTCAACACTAACACAAGTGCAAAAGTGGTTTCCTGCACCAACACAAGTGCGAAAAGTGGTTTTTCAACACTAACACTAGTGCAAAAAGTGGTTTTTCCAAACTAATAGAAGTGCAAAAGTGGTTTCCTGCACCAACACAAGTGCGAAAAGTGGTTTTGCAACACTAACACAAGTGCGAAAAGTGGTTTTTCAACACTAACACAAGTGCGAAAAGTGGTTTTTCCACACTAATACAAGTGCAAAAGTGGTTTCCTGCACCAACACAAGTGCGAAAAGTGGTTTTTCAACACTAACACAAGTGCGAAAAGTGCTTTTTCAATAATAACACAAGTGCGAAAAGTGATTTTTCCACACTAACACAAGTGCAAAAGTGGTTTCCTGCACCAACACAAGTGCGAACAGTGGTTTTTCAACACTAACACAATTGCGAAAAGTGGTTTTTCAACACTAACACAAGTGCGAAAAGTGGTTTCCTGCAACAACACAAGTGCGAAAAGTGGTTTTTCAACACTAACACAAGTGCGAAAAGTGGTTTTTTAACACTATCACAAGTGCAAAAAGTGTTTTTTCCACACTAATACAAGTGCAAAAGTGGTTTCCTGCACCACCACAAGTGCAAAAAGTGGTTTTTCAACACTAACACAAGTGCGAAAAGTGGTTTTTCAACACTAACACAAGTGCGAAAAGTGGTTTTTCAACACTATCACAAGTGCGAAAAGTGGTTTTTCAACACTATCACAAGTGCAAAAAGTGGTTTTTCCACACTAATACAAGTGCAAAAGTGGTTTCCTGTACCAACACAAGTTCGAAAAGTGGTTTTTCAACACTAACACAAGTGCGAAAAGTGGTTTTTCAACACTATCACAAGTGCAAAAAGTGTTTTTTCCACACTAATACAAGTGCAAAAGTGGTTTCCTGCACCAACACAAGTGCGAAAAGTGGTTTTTCAACACTAACACAAGTGCGAAAAGTGGTTTTTCAACACTAACACAAGTGCGAAAAGTGTTTTTCCACACTAATACAAGTGCAAAAGTGGTTTCCTGCACCAACACAAGTGCGAAAAGTGGTTTTTCAACACTAACACAAGTGCGAAAGGTAGTTTTTCAACACTAACACAAGTGCGAAAAGTGGTTTTTCCACACTAATACAAGTGCAAAAGTGGTTTCCTGCACCAACACAAGTGCGAAAAGTGGTTTTTCAACACTAACACAAGTGCGAAAAGTGGTTTTTCAACACTAACACAAGTGCGAAAAGTGGTTTTTCCACACTAATACAAGTGCAAAAGTGGTTTCCTGCACCAACACAAGTGCGAAAAGTGGTTTTTCAACACTAACACAAGTGCGAAAAGTGGTTTTTCAACACTATCACAAGTGCAAAAAGTGGTTTTTCCACACTAATACAAGTGCAAAAGTGGTTTCCTGCACCAACACAAGTGCGAAAAGTGGTTTTTCAACACTAACACAAGTGCAAAAAGTGGTTTTTCAACACTAACACAAGTTCGAAAAGTGGTTTGTCCACACTAATACAAGTGCAAAAGTTGTTTCCTGCACCAACACAAGTGCGAAAAGTGGTTTTTCAACACTAACACAAGCGCGAAAAGTGGTTTTTCAACACTATCACAAGTGCAAAAAGTGTTTTTTCCACACTAATACAAGTGCAAAAGTGGTTTCCTGCACCAACACAAGTGCGAAAAGTGGTTTTTCAACACTAACACAAGTGCGAAAAGTGGTTTTTCAACACTAACACAGGTGCGAAAAGTGGTTTTTCAACACTAACACAAGTGCGAAAAGTGGTTTTTCCACACCAATACAAGTGCAAAAGTGGTTTCCTGCACCAACACAAGTGCGAAAAGTGGTTTTTCAACACTAACACAAGTGCGAAAAGTGGTTTTTCAACACTAACACAAGTGCGAAAAGTGGTTTTTCCACACTAATACAAGTGCGAAAAGTGGTTTTTCAACACTATACAAGTGCGAAAAGTGTTTTTTCAACACTAACACAAGTGCGAAAAGTGGTTTTTCAACACTAACACAAGTGCGAAAAGTGGTTTTTCAACACTATCACAAGTGCGAAAAGTGGTTTTTCAACACTAATACAAGTGCGAAAAGTGGTTTTTCAACACTATCACAAGTGCAAAAAGTGTTTTTTCCACACTAACACAAGTGCAAAAGTGGTTTCCTGCACCAACACAAGTTCGAAAAGTGGTCTTTCAACACTAACACAAGTGCGAAAAGTGGTTTTTCAACACTATCACAAGTGCAAAAAGTGTTTTTTCCACACTAATACAAGTGCAAAAGTGGTTTCCTGCACCAACACAAGTGCAAAAAGTGGTTTTTCAACACTCACACAAGTGTGAAAAGTGGTTTTTCAACACTAACACAAGTGCGAAAAGTGGTTTTTCAACACTAACACAAGTGCGAAAAGTGGTTTTTCAACACTAACACAAGTGCAAAAAGTGGTTTTTCAACACTAACACAAGTGCGAAAAGTGGTTTTTCAACACTAACACAAGTGCGAAAAGTGGTTTTTTTAACACTAACACAAGTGCGAAAAGTGGTTTTTCCACACTAATACAAGTGCAAAAAGTGTTTTTTCCACACCAATACAAGTGCAAAAAGTGTTTTTTCCACACTAATACAAGTGCAAAAGTGGTTTCCTGCACCAACATAAGTGCGAAAAGTGGTTTTTCAACACTAACACAAGTGCGAAAAGTCGTTTTTCAACACTAACACAAGTGCGAAAATTGTTTTTTCCACACTAATACAAGTGCAAAAGTGGTTTCCTGCACCAACACAAGTGCGAAAAGTGGTTTTTCAACACTAACACAAGTGCGAAAAGTGGTTTTTCAACACTAACACAAGTGCGAAAAGTGGTTTTTCCACACTAATACAAGTGCAAAAGTGGTTTCCTGCACCAACACAAGTGCGAAAAGTGGTTTTTCAACACTAACACAATTGCGAAAAGTGCTTTTTCAATAATAACACAAGTGCGAAAAGTGATTTTTCCACACTAACACAAGTGCAAAAGTGGTTACCTGCACCAACACAAGTGCGAAAAGTTGTTTTTACAAACTAATACAAGTACAAAAGTGGTTTTTCCACATTATCACAAGTGCGAAAAGTGGTTTCCTGCACCAACACAAGTGCGAAAAGTGGTTTTTCAACACTAACACAAGTGCGAAAAGTGCTTTTTCAATAATAACACAAGTGCGAAAAGTGATTTTTCCACACTAACACAAGTGCAAAAGTGGTTTCCTGCACCAACACAAGTGCGAAAAGTGGTTTTTCAACACTAACACAAGTGCGAAAAGTGGTTTTTCAACACTAACACAAGTGCGAAAATTGTTTTTCCAAACAAATAGAAGTGCAAAAGTGGTTTCCTGCACCAACACAAGTGCGAAAAGTGGTTTTGCAACACTAACACAAGTGCAAAAAGTGGTTTTTCAACACTAACACAAGTGCGAAAGGGGTTTTTCCACACTAATACAAGTGCAAAAGTGGTTTCCTGCACCAACACAAGTGCGAAAAGTGGTTTTTCAACACTAACACAAGTGCGAAAAGTGGTTTTTCAACACTAACACAAGTGCGAAAAGTGGTTTTTCAACACTAACACAAGTGCGAAAAGTGGTTTTTCAACACTAACACAAGTGCGAAAAGTGGTTTTTCCACACTAATACAAGTGCAAAAGTGGTTTCCCGCACCAACACAAGTGCGAAAAGTGGTTTTTCAACACTAACACAAGTGCGAAAAGTGGTTTTTCAATAATAACACAAGTGCGAAATGTGTTTTTTCCACACTAATACAAGTGCAAAAGTGGTTTCCTGCACCAACACAAGTGCGAAAAGTGGTTTTTCAACACTAACACAAGTGCGAAAAGTGGTTTTTCAACACTAACACAAGTGCGATAAGCGGTTTTCCACACTAATACAAGTGCAAAAGTGGTTTCCTGCACCAACACAAGTATGAAAAGTGGTTTTTCAACACTAACACAAGTGCGAAAAGTGGTTTTTCAACACTAACACAAGTGCGAAAAGTGGTTTTTCAACACTAACACAAGTGCGAAAAGTGTTTTTTCCACACTAATACAAGTGCAAAAGTGGTTTCCCGCACCAACACAAGTGCGAAAAGTGGTTTTTCAACACTAACACAAGTGCGAAAAGTGGTTTTTCAATAATAACACAAGTGCGAAAAGTGTTTTTTCCACACTAATACAAGTGCAAAAGTGGTTACCTGCACCAACACAAGTGCGAAAAGTGGTTTTTCAACACTAACACAAGTGCGAAAAGTGGTTTTTCAACACTAACACAAGTGCGAAAAGTGGTTTTTCCACACTAATACAAGTGCAAAAGTGGTTTCCTGCACCAACACAAGTGCGAAAAGTGGTTTTTCAACACTAACACAAGTGCGAAAAGTGGTTTTTCAACACTAACACAAGTGCGAAAAGTGGTTTTTCCACACTAATACAAGTGCAAAAGTGGTTTACTGCACCAACACAAGTGCGAAAAGTGGTTTTTCAACACTAACACAAGTGCGAAAAGTGGTTTTTCAACAATATCACAAGTGCGAAAAGTGGTTTTTCCACACTAATACAAGTGCAAAAGTGGTTTACTGCACCAACACAAGTGCGAAAAGTGATTTTTCAACACTAACACAAGTGCGAAAAGTGGTTTTTCAACACTAACACAAGTGCGAAAAGTGGTTTTTCCACACTAATACAAGTGCAAAAGTGGTTTACTGCACCAACACAAGTGCGAAAAGTGGTTTTTCAACACTAACACAAGTGCGAAAAGTGGTTTTTCAACACTAACACAAGTGCGAAAAGTGGTTTTTCCACACTAATACAAGTGCAAAAGTGGTTTACTGCACCAACACAAGTGCGAAAAGTGATTTTTCCACACTAACACAAGTGCAAAAGTGGTTACCTGCACCAACACAAGTGCGAAAAGTTGTTTTTACAAACTAATACAAGTACAAAAGTGGTTTTTCCACATTATCACAAGTGCGAAAATTGGTTTCCTGCACCAACACAAGTGCGAAAAGTGGTTTTTCAACACTAACACAAGTGCGAAAAGTGCTTTTTCAATAATAACACAAGTGCGAAAAGTGATTTTTCCACACTAACACAAGTGCAAAAGTGGTTTCCTGCACCAACACAAGTGCGAAAAGTGGTTTTGCAACACTAACACAAGTGCAAAAAGTGGTTTTTCAACACTAACACAAGTGCGAAAGGGGTTTTTCCACACTAATACAAGTGCAAAAGTGGTTTCCTGCACCAACACAAGTGCGAAAAGTGGTTTTTCAACACTAACACAAGTGCGAAAAGTGGTTTTTCAACACTAACACAAGTGCGAAAAGTGGTTTTTCAACACTAACACAAGTGCGAAAAGTGGTTTTTCAACACTAACACAAGTGCGAAAAGTGGTTTTTCCACACTAATACAAGTGCAAAAGTGGTTTCCCGCACCAACACAAGTGCGAAAAGTGGTTTTTCAACACTAACACAAGTGCGAAAAGTGGTTTTTCAATAATAACACAAGTGCGAAATGTGTTTTTTCCACACTAATACAAGTGCAAAAGTGGTTTCCTGCACCAACACAAGTGCGAAAAGTGGTTTTTCAACACTAACACAAGTGCGAAAAGTGGTTTTTCAACACTAACACAAGTGCGATAAGCGGTTTTCCACACTAATACAAGTGCAAAAGTGGTTTCCTGCACCAACACAAGTATGAAAAGTGGTTTTTCAACACTAACACAAGTGCGAAAAGTGGTTTTTCAACACTAACACAAGTGCGAAAAGTGGTTTTTCAACACTAACACAAGTGCGAAAAGTGTTTTTTCCACACTAATACAAGTGCAAAAGTGGTTTCCCGCACCAACACAAGTGCGAAAAGTGGTTTTTCAACACTAACACAAGTGCGAAAAGTGGTTTTTCAATAATAACACAAGTGCGAAAAGTGTTTTTTCCACACTAATACAAGTGCAAAAGTGGTTACCTGCACCAACACAAGTGCGAAAAGTGGTTTTTCAACACTAACACAAGTGCGAAAAGTGGTTTTTCAACACTAACACAAGTGCGAAAAGTGGTTTTTCCACACTAATACAAGTGCAAAAGTGTTTTCCTGCACCAACACAAGTGCGAAAAGTGGTTTTTCAACACTAACACAAGTGCGAAAAGTGGTTTTTCAACACTAACACAAGTGCGAAAAGTGGTTTTTCCAAACTAATACAAGTACAAAAGTGGTTTTTCCACACTATCACAAGTGCGAAAAGTGGTTTCCTGCACCAACACAAGTGCAGAAAATGGTTTTTCAACACTAACACAAGTGCGAAAAGTGGTTTTTCAACACTAACACAAGTGCGAAAAGTGGTTTTTCCACACTAATACAAGTGCAAAAGTGGTTTACTGCACCAACACAAGTGCGAAAAGTGGTTTTTCAACACTAACACAAGTGCGAAAAGTGGTTTTTCAACAATATCACAAGTGCAAAAAGTGTTTTTTCCACACTAATACAAGTGCAAAAGTGGTTTCCTGCACCAACACAAGTGCGAAAAGTGGTTTTTCAACACTAACACAATTGCGAAAAGTGCTTTTTCAATAATAACACAAGTGCGAAAAGTGATTTTTCCACACTAACACAAGTGCAAAAGTGGTTACCTGCACCAACACAAGTGCGAAAAGTTGTTTTTACAAACTAATACAAGTACAAAAGTGGTTTTTCCACATTATCACAAGTGCGAAAAGTGGTTTCCTGCACCAACACAAGTGCGAAAAGTGGTTTTTCAACACTAACACAAGTGCGAAAAGTGCTTTTTCAATAATAACACAAGTGCGAAAAGTGATTTTTCCACACTAACACAAGTGCAAAAGTGGTTTCCTGCACCAACACAAGTGCGAAAAGTGGTTTTTCAACACTAACACAAGTGCGAAAAGTGGTTTTTCAACACTAACACAAGTGCGAAAATTGTTTTTCCAAACTAATAGAAGTGCAAAAGTGGTTTCCTGCACCAACACAAGTGCGAAAAGTGGTTTTGCAACACTAACACAAGTGCAAAAAGTGGTTTTTCAACACTAACACAAGTGCGAAAGGGGTTTTTCCACACTAATACAAGTGCAAAAGTGGTTTCCTGCACCAACACAAGTGCGAAAAGTGGTTTTTCAACACTAACACAAGTGCGAAAAGTGGTTTTTCAACACTAACACAAGTGCGAAAAGTGGTTTTTCAACACTAACACAAGTGCGAAAAGTGGTTTTTCAACACTAACACAAGTGCGAAAAGTGGTTTTTCCACACTAATACAAGTGCAAAAGTGGTTTCCCGCACCAACACAAGTGCGAAAAGTGGTTTTTCAACACTAACACAAGTGCGAAAAGTGGTTTTTCAATAATAACACAAGTGCGAAATGTGTTTTTTCCACACTAATACAAGTGCAAAAGTGGTTTCCTGCACCAACACAAGTGCGAAAAGTGGTTTTTCAACACTAACACAAGTGCGAAAAGTGGTTTTTCAACACTAACACAAGTGCGATAAGCGGTTTTCCACACTAATACAAGTGCAAAAGTGGTTTCCTGCACCAACACAAGTATGAAAAGTGGTTTTTCAACACTAACACAAGTGCGAAAAGTGGTTTTTCAACACTAAAACAAGTGCGAAAAGTGGTTTTTCAACACTAACACAAGTGCGAAAAGTGTTTTTTCCACACTAATACAAGTGCAAAAGTGGTTTCCCGCACCAACACAAGTGCGAAAAGTGGTTTTTCAACACTAACACAAGTGCGAAAAGTGGTTTTTCAATAATAACACAAGTGCGAAAAGTGTTTTTTCCACACTAATACAAGTGCAAAAGTGGTTACCTGCACCAACACAAGTGCGAAAAGTGGTTTTTCAACACTAACACAAGTGCGAAAAGTGGTTTTTCAACACTAACACAAGTGCGAAAAGTGGTTTTTCCACACTAATACAAGTGCAAAAGTGGTTTCCTGCACCAACACAAGTGCGAAAAGTGGTTTTTCCACACTAATACAAGTGCAAAAGTGGTTTACTGCACCAACACAAGTGCGAAAAGTGGTTTTTCAACACTAACACAAGTGCGAAAAGTGGTTTTTCAACAATATCACAAGTGCAAAAAGTGTTTTTTCCACACTAATACAAGTGCAAAAGTGGTTTCCTGCACCAACACAAGTGCGAAAAGTGGTTTTTCAACACTAACACAATTGCGAAAAGTGCTTTTTCAATAATAACACAAGTGCGAAAAGTGATTTTTCCACACTAACACAAGTGCAAAAGTGGTTACCTGCACCAACACAAGTGCGAAAAGTTGTTTTTACAAACTAATACAAGTACAAAAGTGGTTTTTCCACATTATCACAACTGCGAAAAGTGGTTTCCTGCACCAACACAAGTGCGAAAAGTGGTTTTTCAACACTAACACAAGTGCGAAAAGTGCTTTTTCAATAATAACACAAGTGCGAAAAGTGATTTTTCCACACTAACACAAGTGCAAAAGTGGTTTCCTGCACCAACACAAGTGCGAAAAGTGGTTTTTCAACACTAACACAAGTGCGAAAAGTGGTTTTTCAACACTAACACAAGTGCGAAAATTGTTTTTCCAAACTAATAGAAGTGCAAAAGTGGTTTCCTGCACCAACACAAGTGCGAAAAGTGGTTTTGCAACACTAACACAAGTGCAAAAAGTGGTTTTTCAACACTAACACAAGTGCGAAAGGGGTTTTTCCACACTAATACAAGTGCAAAAGTGGTTTCCTGCACCAACACAAGTGCGAAAAGTGGTTTTTCAACACTAACACAAGTGCGAAAAGTGGTTTTTCAACACTAACACAAGTGCGAAAAGTGGTTTTTCAACACTAACACAAGTGCGAAAAGTGGTTTTTCAACACTAACACAAGTGCGAAAAGTGGTTTTTCCACACTAATACAAGTGCAAAAGTGGTTTCCCGCACCAACACAAGTGCGAAAAGTGGTTTTTCAACACTAACACAAGTGCGAAAAGTGGTTTTTCAATAATAACACAAGTGCGAAATGTGTTTTTTCCACACTAATACAAGTGCAAAAGTGGTTTCCTGCACCAACACAAGTGCGAAAAGTGGTTTTTCAACACTAACACAAGTGCGAAAAGTGGTTTTTCAACACTAACACAAGTGCGATAAGCGGTTTTCCACACTAATACAAGTGCAAAAGTGGTTTCCTGCACCAACACAAGTATGAAAAGTGGTTTTTCAACACTAACACAAGTGCGAAAAGTGGTTTTTCAACACTAACACAAGTGCGAAAAGTGGTTTTTCAACACTAACACAAGTGCGAAAAGTGTTTTTTCCACACTAATACAAGTGCAAAAGTGGTTTCCCGCACCAACACAAGTGCGAAAAGTGGTTTTTCAACACTAACACAAGTGCGAAAAGTGGTTTTTCAATAATAACACAAGTGCGAAAAGTGTTTTTTCCACACTAATACAAGTGCAAAAGTGGTTACCTGCACCAACACAAGTGCGAAAAGTGGTTTTTCAACACTAACACAAGTGCGAAAAGTGGTTTTTCAACACTAACACAAGTGCGAAAAGTGGTTTTTCCACACTAATACAAGTGCAAAAGTGGTTTCCTGCACCAACACAAGTGCGAAAAGTGGTTTTTCAACACTAACACAAGTGCGAAAAGTTGTTTTTCAACACTAACACAAGTGCGAAAAGTGGTTTTTCCAAACTAATACAAGTACAAAAGTGGTTTTTCCACACTATCACAAGTGCGAAAAGTGGTTTCCTGCACCAACACAAGTGCAGAAAATGGTTTTTCAACACTAACACAAGTGCGAAAAGTGGTTTTTCAACACTATCACAAGTGCAAAAAGTGTTTTTTCCACACTAATACAAGTGCAAAAGTGGTTTCCTGCACCAACACAAGTGCGAAAAGTGGTTTTTCAACACTAACACAAGTGCGAAAAGTGGTTTTTCCACACTAATACAAGTGAAAAAGTGGTTTCCTGCACCAACACAAGTACGAAAAGTGGTTTTTCAACACTAACACAAGTGCGAAAAGTGGTTTTTCAACACAAACACAAGTGCGAAAAGTGGTTTTTCAACACTATCACAAGTGCAAAAAGTGTTTTTTCCACACTAATACAAGTGCAAAAGTGGTTTCCTGCACCAACACAAGTGCAAAAAGTGGTTTTTCAACACTGACACAAGTGCGAAAAGTGGTTTTTCAACACTATCACAAGTGCGAAAAGTGGTTTTTCCACACAAATACAAGTGCAAAAGTGGTTTCCTGCACCAACACAAGTGCGAAAAGTGGTTTTTCAACACTAACACAAGTGCGAAAAGTGGTTTTTCAACACTAACACAAGTGCGAAAAGTGGTTTTTCAACAGTATCACAAGTGCAAAAAGTGTTTTTTCCACACTAATACAAGTGCAAAAGTGGTTTCCTGCACCAACACAAGTGCGAAAAGTGGTTTTTCAACACTATCACAAGTGCAAAAAGTGGTTTTTCCACACTAATACAAGTGCAAAAGTGGTTTCCTGCACCAACACAAGTGCGAAAAGTGGTTTTTCAACACTAACACAAGTGCGAAAAGTGGTTTTTCCACACTATCACAAGTGCGAAAAGTGGTTTCCTGCACAAACACAAGTACGAAAAGTGGTTTTTCATCACTAACACAAGTGCGAAAAGTGGTTTTTCAACACTAACACAAGTGCAAAAGTGGTTTCCTGCACCAACACAAGTGCGAAAAGTGGTTTTTCAACACTAACACAAGTGCGAAAAGTGGTTTTTCCACACTAATACAAGTGCAAAAGTGGTTTCCTGTACCAACACAAGTGCGAAAAGTGGTTTTTCAACACTAACAGAAGTGGGAAAAGTGGTTTTTCAACACTAACACAAGTGCAAAAGTGGTTTCCTGCACCAACACAAGTGCGAAAAGTGGTTTTTCAACACTAACACTAGTGCAAAAAGTGGTTTTTCAACACTAACACAAGTGCGAAAAGTGGTTTTTCAACACTAACACAAGTGGGAAAAGTGGTTTTTCCACACTAATACAAGTGCAAAAGTGGTTTCCTGCACCAACACAAGTGCGAAAAGTCGTTTTTCAACACTAACACAAGTGCGAAAAGTGGTTTTTCAACACTAACACAAGTGCGAAAAGTGGTTTTTCAACACTAACACAAGTGCAAAAGTGGTTTCCTGCACCAACACAAGTGCGAAAAGTGGTTTTTCAACACTAACACAAGTGCGAAAAGTGGTTTTTCCACACTAATACAAGTGCAAAAGTGGTTTCCTGTACCAACACAAGTACGAAAAGTGGTTTTTCAACACTAATACAAGTGCGAAAAGTGGTTTTTCAACACTAACACAAGTGCAAAAGTGGTTTCCTGCACCAACACAAGTGCGAAAAGTGGTTTTTCAACACTAACACTAGTGCAAAAAGTGGTTTTTCAACACTAACACAAGTGCGAAAAGTGGTTTTTCAACACTAACACAAGTGGGAAAAGTGGTTTTTGCACACTAATACAAGTGCAAAAGTGGTTTCCTGCACCAACACAAGTGCGAAAAGTCGTTTTTCAACACTAACACAAGTGCGAAAAGTGCTTTTTCAACACTAACACAAGTGCGAAAAGTGGTTTTTCCAAACTAATAGAAGTGCAAAAGTGGTTTCCTGCACCAACACAAGTGCGAAAAGTGGTTTTGCAACACTAACACAAGTGCGAAAAGTGGTTTTTCAACACTAACACAAGTGCGAAAAGTGGTTTTTCCACACTAATACAAGTGCAAAAGTGGTTTCCTGCACCAACACAAGTGAGAAAAGTGGTTTTTCAACACTAACACAAGTGCGAAAAGTGATTTTTCCACAATAATACAAGTGCAAAAGTGGTTTCCTGCACCAACACAAGTGCGAACAGTGGTTTTTCAACACTAACACAATTGCGAAAAGTGGTTTTTCAACACTAACACAAGTGCGAAAAGTGGTTTCCTGCAACAACACAAGTGCGAAAAGTGGTTTTTCAACACTAACACAAGTGCAAAAAGTGGTTTTTCAACACTATCACAAGTGCAAAAAGTGTTTTTTCCACACTAATACAAGTGCAAAAGTGGTTTCCTGCACCAACACAAGTGCAAAAAGTGGTTTTTCAACACTAACACAAGTGCGAAAAGTGGTTTTTCAACACTATCACAAGTGCAAAAAGTGTTTTTTCCACACTAATACAAGTGCAAAAGTGGTTTCCTGCACCAACACAAGTGCAAAAAGTGGTTTTTCAACACTAACACAAGTGCGAAAAGT
The DNA here is from genome assembly GCF_964187855.1 of Myxine glutinosa. Classification (NCBI taxonomy): domain Eukaryota; kingdom Metazoa; phylum Chordata; class Myxini; order Myxiniformes; family Myxinidae; genus Myxine; species Myxine glutinosa. Next base: position 68,754 of record NW_027616523.1, on the reverse strand, counting down.
GGTTTTTCAACACTAACACAAGTGCGAAAAGTGGTTTTTCAACACTATCACAAGTGCGAAAAGTGGTTTTTCAACACTATCACAAGTGCAAAAAGTGGTGTTTCCACACTAATACAAGTGCAAAAGTGGTTTCCTGCACCAACACAAGTTCGAAAAGTGGTTTTTCAACACTAACACAAGTGCGAAAAGTGGTTTTTCAACACTATCACAAGTGCAAAAAGTGTTTTTTCCACACTAATACAAGTGCAAAAGTGGTTTCCTGCACCAACACAAGTGCAAAAAGTGGTTTTTCAACACTAACACAAGTGCGAAAAGTGGTTTTTCAACACTATCACAAGTGCAAAAAGTGTTTTTCCACACTAATACAAGTGCAAAAGTGGTTTCCTGCACCAACACAAGTGCAAAAAGTGGTTTTTCAACACTAACACAAGTGCGAAAAGTGGTTTTTCAACACTAACACAAGTGCGAAAAGTGGTTTTTCAACACTATCACAAGTGCGAAAAGTGGTTTTTCAACACTATCACAAGTGCAAAAAGTGGTTTTTCCACACTAATACAAGTGCAAAAGTGGTTTCCTGCACCAACACAAGTTCGAAAAGTGGTTTTTCAACACTAACACAAGTGCGAAAAGTGGTTTTTCAACACTATCACAAGTGCAAAAAGTGTTTTTTCCACACTAATACAAGTGCAAAAGTGGTTTCCTGCACCAACACAAGTGCGAAAAGTGGTTTTTCAACACTAACACAAGTGCGAAAAGTGCTTTTTCAACACTAACACAAGTGCGAAAAGTGGTTTTTCCAAACTAATAGAAGTGCAAAAGTGGTTTCCTTCACCAACACAAGTGCGAAAAGTGGTTTTGCAACACTAACACAAGTGCGAAAAGTGGTTTTTCAACACTAACACAAGTGCGAAAAGTGGTTTTTCCACACTAATACAAGTGCAAAAGTGGTTTCCTGCACCAACACAAGTGAGAAAAGTGGTTTTTCAACACTAACACAAGTGCGAAAAGTGCTTTTTCAATAATAACACAAGTGCGAAAAGTGATTTTTCCACACTAACACAAGTGCAAAAGTGGTTTCCTGCACCAACACAAGTGCGAACAGTGGTTTTTCAACACTAACACAATTGCGAAAAGTGGTTTTTCAACACTAACACAAGTGCGAAAATTGGTTTCCTGCAACAACACAAGTGCGAAAAGTGGTTTTTCAACACTAACACAAGTGCGAAAAGTGGTTTTTCAACACTATCACAAGTGCAAAAAGTGTTTTTTCCACACTAATACAAGTGCAAAAGTGGTTTCCTGCACCAACACAAGTGCAAAAAGTGGTTTTTCAACACTAACACAAGTGCGAAAAGTGGTTTTTCAACACTATCACAAGTGCAAAAAGTGTTTTTTCCACACTAATACAAGTGCAAAAGTGGTTTCCTGCACCAACACAAGTGCAAAAAGTGGTTTTTCAACACTAACACAAGTGCGAAAAGTGGTTTTTCAACACTAACACAAGTGCGAAAAGTGGTTTTTCAACACTATCACAAGTGCGAAAAGTGGTTTTTCAACACTATCACAAGTGCAAAAGTGGTTTTTCCACACTAATACAAGTGCAAAAGTGGTTTCCTGCACCAACACAAGTTCGAAAAGTGGTTTTTCAACACTAACACAAGGGCGAAAAGTGGTTTTTCAACACTATCACAAGTGCAAAAAGTGTTTTTTCCACACTAATACAAGTGCAAAAGTGGTTTCCTGCACCAACACAAGTGCGAAAAGTCGTTTTTCAACACTAACACAAGTGCGAAAAGTGCTTTTTCAATAATAACACAAGTGCAAAAAGTGATTTTTCCACACTAACACAAGTGCAAAAGTGGTTTCCTGCACTCACACAAGTGCGAAAAGTGGTTTTTCAACACTATCACAAGTGCGAAAAGTGGTTTTTCAACACTATCACAAGTGCAAAAAGTGGTTTTTCCACACTAATACAAGTGCAAAAGTGGTTTCCAGCACCAACACAAGTTCGAAATGTGGTTTTTCAACACTAACACAAGTGCGAAAAGTGGTTTTTCAACACTATCACAAGTGCAAAAAGTGTTTTTTCCACACTAATACAAGTGCAAAAGTGGTTTCCTGCACCAACACAAGTGCGAAAAGTCGTTTTTCAACACTAACACAAGTGCGAAAAGTGCTTTTTCAATAATAACACAAGTGCGAAAAGTGATTTTTCCACACTAACACAAGTGCAAAAGTGGTTTCCTGCACCAACACAAGTGCGAACAGTGGTTTTTCAACACTAACACAATTGCGAAAAGTGGTTTTTCAACACTAACACAAGTGCGAAAAGTGGTTTCCTGCAACAACACAAGTGCGAAAAGTGGTTTTTCAACACTAACACAAGTGCGAAAAGTGGTTTTTCAACACTATCACAAGTGCAAAAAGTGTTTTTTCCACACTAATACAAGTGCAAAAGTGGTTTCCTGCACCAACACAAGTGCAAAAAGTAGTTTTTCAACACTAACACAAGTGCAAAAGTGGTTTCCTGCACCAACACAAGTGCAAAAAGTGGTTTTTCAACACTAACACAAGTGCGAAAAGTGGTTTTTCAACACTATCACAAGTGCAAAAAGTGTTTTTCCACACTAATACAAGTGCAAAAGTGGTTTCCTGCACAAACACAAGTTCGAAAAGTGGTTTTTCAACACTAACACAAGTGCGAAAAGTGGTTTTTCAACACTATCACAAGTGCAAAAAGTGTTTTTTCCACACTAATACAAGTGCAAAAGTGGTTTCCTGCACCAACACAAGTGCGAAAAGTGGTTTTTCAACACTAACACAAGTGCGAAAAGTGCTTTTTCAACACTAACACAAGTGCAAAAAGTGGTTTTTCCAAACTAATAGAAGTGCAAAAGTGGTTTCCTGCACCAACACAAGTGCGAAAAGTGGTTTTGCAACACTAACACAAGTGCGAAAAGTGGTTTTTCAACACTAACACAAGTGCGAAAAGTGGTTTTTCCACACTAATACAAGTGCAAAAGTGGTTTCCTGCACCAACACAAGTGAGAAAAGTGGTTTTTCAACACTAACACAAGTGCGAAAAGTGCTTTTTCAATAATAACACAAGTGCGAAAAGTGATTTTTCCACACTAACACAAGTGCAAAAGTGGTTTCCTGCACCAACACAAGTGCGAACAGTGGTTTTTCAACACTAACACAATTGCGAAAAGTGGTTTTTCAACACTAACACAAGTGCGAAAAGTGGTTTCCTGCAACAACACAAGTGCGAAAAGTGGTTTTTCAACACTAACACAAGTGCGAAAAGTGGTTTTTCAACACTATCACAAGTGCAAAAAGTGTTTTTCCACACTAATACAAGTGCAAAAGTGGTTTCCTGCACCAACACAAGTGCAAAAAGTGGTTTTTCAACACTAACACAAGTGCGAAAAGTGGTTTTTCAACACTATCACAAGTGCAAAAAGTGTTTTTTCCACACTAATGCAAGTGCAAAAGTGGTTTCCTGCACCAACACAAGTGCAAAAAGTGGTTTTTCAACACTAACACAAGTGCGAAAAGTGGTTTTTCAACACTAACACAAGTGCGAAAAGTGGTTTTTCAACACTATCACAAGTGCGAAAAGTGGTTTTTCAGCACTATCACAAGTGCAAAAAGTGGTTTTTCCACACTAATACAAGTGCAAAAGTGGTTTCCTGCACCAACACAAGTTCGAAAAGTGGTTTTTCAACACTAACACAAGTACGAAAAGTGGTTTTTCAACACTATCACAAGTGCAAAAAGTGTTTTTTCCACACTAACACAAGTGCAAAAGTGGTTTCCTGCACCAACACAAGTTCGAAAAGTGGTTTTTCAACACTAACACAAGTGCGAAAAGTTGTTTTTCAACACTATCACAAGTGCAAAAAGTGGTTTTTCCACACTAATACAAGTGCAAAAGTGGTTTCCTGCACCAACACAAGTGCAAAAAGTGGTTTTTCAACACTAACACAAGTGCGAAAAGTGGTTTTTCAACACTAGCACAAGTGCAAAAAGTGTTTTTTCCACACTAATACAAGTGCAAAAGTGGTTTCCTGCACCAACACAAGTGCAAAAAGTGGTTTTTCAACACTAACACAAGTGCGAAAAGTGGTTTTTCAACACTAACACAAGTGCGAAAAGTGGTTTTTCAACACTATCACAAGTGCGAAAAGTGGTTTTTCAACACTATCACAAGTGCAAAAAGTGGTTTTTCCACACTAATACAAGTGCAAAAGTGGTTTCCTGCACCAACACAAGTTCGAAAAGTGGTTTTTCAACACTAACACAAGTGCGAAAAGTGGTTTTTCAACACTATCACAAGTGCATAAAGTGTTTTTTCCACACTAATACAAGTGCAAAAGTGGTTTCCTGCACCAACACAAGTGCGAAAAGTGGTTTTTCAACACTAACACAAGTGCGAAAAGTGCTTTTTCAACACTAACACAAGTGCAAAAAGTGGTTTTTCCAAACTAATAGAAGTGCAAAAGTGGTTTCCTGCACCAACACAAGTGCGAAAAGTGGTTTTGCAACACTAACACAAGTGCGAAAAGTGGTTTTTCAACACTAACACAAGTGCGAAAAGTGGTTTTTCCACACTAATACAAGTGCAAAAGTGGTTTCCTGCACCAACACAAGTGAGAAAAGTGGTTTTTCAACACTAACACAAGTGCGAAAAGTGCTTTTTCAATAATAACACAAGTGCGAAAAGTGATTTTTCCACACTAACACAAGTGCAAAAGTGGTTTCCTGCACCAACACAAGTGCGAACAGTGGTTTTTCAACACTAACACAATTGCGAAAAGTGGTTTTTCAACACTAACACAAGTGCGAAAAGTGGTTTCCTGCAACAACACAAGTGCGAAAAGTGGTTTTTCAACACTAACACAAGTGCGAAAAGTGGTTTTTCAACACTATCACAAGTGCAAAAAGTGTTTTTCCACACTAATACAAGTGCAAAAGTGGTTTCCTGCACCAACACAAGTGCAAAAAGTGGTTTTTCAACACTAACACAAGTGCGAAAAGTGGTTTTTCAACACTATCACAAGTGCAAAAAGTGTTTTTTCCACACTAATGCAAGTGCAAAAGTGGTTTCCTGCACCAACACAAGTGCAAAAAGTGGTTTTTCAACACTAACACAAGTGCGAAAAGTGGTTTTTCAACACTAACACAAGTGCGAAAAGTGGTTTTTCAACACTATCACAAGTGCGAAAAGTGGTTTTTCAGCACTATCACAAGTGCAAAAAGTGGTTTTTCCACACTAATACAAGTGCAAAAGTGGTTTCCTGCACCAACACAAGTTCGAAAAGTGGTTTTTCAACACTAACACAAGTACGAAAAGTGGTTTTTCAACACTATCACAAGTGCAAAAAGTGTTTTTTCCACACTAACACAAGTGCAAAAGTGGTTTCCTGCACCAACACAAGTTCGAAAAGTGGTTTTTCAACACTAACACAAGTGCGAAAAGTTGTTTTTCAACACTATCACAAGTGCAAAAAGTGGTTTTTCCACACTAATACAAGTGCAAAAGTGGTTTCCTGCACCAACACAAGTGCAAAAAGTGGTTTTTCAACACTAACACAAGTGCGAAAAGTGGTTTTTCAACACTAGCACAAGTGCAAAAAGTGTTTTTTCCACACTAATACAAGTGCAAAAGTGGTTTCCTGCACCAACACAAGTGCAAAAAGTGGTTTTTCAACACTAACACAAGTGCGAAAAGTGGTTTTTCAACACTAACACAAGTGCGAAAAGTGGTTTTTCAACACTATCACAAGTGCGAAAAGTGGTTTTTCAACACTATCACAAGTGCAAAAAGTGGTTTTTCCACACTAATACAAGTGCAAAAGTGGTTTCCTGCACCAACACAAGTTCGAAAAGTGGTTTTTCAACACTAACACAAGTGCGAAAAGTGGTTTTTCAACACTATCACAAGTGCATAAAGTGTTTTTTCCACACTAATACAAGTGCAAAAGTGGTTTCCTGCACCAACACAAGTGCGAAAAGTGGTTTTTCAACACTAACACAAGTGCGAAAAGTGGTTTTTCAACACTAACACAAGTGCGAAAAGTGGTTTTTCCACACTAATACAAGTGAAAAAGTGGTTTCCTGCACCAACACAAGTACGAAAAGTGGTTTTTCAACACTAACACAAGTGCGAAAAGTGGTTTTTCAACACTAACACAAGTGCGAAAAGTGGTTTTTCAACACAAACACAAGTGCGAAAAGTGGTTTTTCAACACTATCACAAGTGCAAAAAGTGTTTTTTCCACACTAATACAAGTGCAAAAGTGGTTTCCTGCACCAACACAAGTGCAAAAAGTGGTTTTTCAACACTGACACAAGTGCGAAAAGTGGTTTTTCAACACTATCACAAGTGCAAAAAGTGGTTTTTCCACACAAATACAAGTGCAAAACTGGTTTCCTGCACCAACACAAGTGCGAAAAGTGGTTTTTCAACACAAACACAAGTGCGAAAAGTGGTTTTTCAACACTAACACAAGTGCGAAAAGTGGTCTTTCAACAGTATCACAAGTGCAAAAAGTGTTTTTTCCACACTAATACAAGTGCAAAAGTGGTTTCCTGCACCAACACAAGTGTGAAAAGTGGTTTTTCAATACTATCACAAGTGCAAAAAGTGGTTTTTCCACACTAATACAAGTGCAAAAGTGGTTTCCTGCACCAACACAAGTGCGAAAAGTGGTTTTTCAACACTAACACAAGTGCGAAAAGTGGTTTTTCCACACTATCACAAGTGCGAAAAGTGGTTTCCTGCACAAACACAAGTACGAAAAGTGGTTTTTCAACACTAACACAAGTGCAAAAAGTGGTTTTTCAACACTAACACAAGTGCAAAAGTGGTTTCCTGCACCAACACAAGTGCGAAAAGTGGTTTTTCAACACTAACACAAGTGCGAAAAGTGGTTTTTCCACACTAATACAAGTGCAAAAGTGGTTTCCTGTACCAACACAAGTGCGAAAAGTGGTTTTTCAACACTAACACAAGTGCGAAAAGTGGTTTTTCAACACTAACACAAGTGCAAAAGTGGTTTCCTGCACCAACACAAGTGCGAAAAGTGGTTTTTCAACACTAACACTAGTGCAAAAAGTGGTTTTTCAACACTAACACAAGTGCGAAAAGTGGTTTTTCAACACTAACACAAGTGGGAAAAGTGGTTTTTCCACACTAATACAAGTGCAAAAGTGGTTTCCTGCACCAACACAAGTGCGAAAAGTCGTTTTTCAACACTAACACAAGTGCGAAAAGTGGTTTTTCAACACTAACACAAGTGCGAAAAGTGGTTTTTCAACACTAACACAAGTGCAAAAGTGGTTTTCTGCATCAACACAAGTGCGAAAAGTGGTTTTTCAACACTAACACAAGTGCGAAAAGTGGTTTTTCCACACTAATACAAGTGCAAAAGTGGTTTCCTGTACCAACACAAGTGCAAAAAGTGGTTTTTCAACACTAACACAAGTGCGAAAAGTGGTTTTTCAACACTAACACAAGTGCAAAAGTGGTTTCCTGCACCAACACAAGTGCGAAAAGTGGTTTTTCAACACTAACACTAGTGCAAAAAGTGGTTTTTCAACACTAACACAAGTGCGAAAAGTGGTTTTTCAACACTAACACAAGTGGGAAAAGTGGTTTTTCCACACTAATACAAGTGCAAAAGTGGTTTCCTGCACCAACACAAGTGCGAAAAGTCGTTTTTCAACACTAACACAAGTGCGAAAAGTGCTTTTTCAACACTAACACAAGTGCGAAAAGTGGTTTTTCCAAACTAATAGAAGTGCAAAAGTGGTTTCCTGCACCAACACAAGTGCGAAAAGTGGTTTTGCAACACTAACACAAGTGCGAAAAGTGGTTTTTCAACACTAACACAAGTGCGAAAAGTGGTTTTTCCACACTAATACAAGTGCAAAAGTGGTTCCCTGCACCAACACAAGTGCGAAAAGTGGTTTTTCAACACTAACACAAGTGCGAAAAGTGCTTTTTCAATAATAACACAAGTGCGAAAAGTGATTTTTCCACACTAACACAAGTGCAAAAGTGGTTTCCTGCACCAACACAAGTGCGAACAGTGGTTTTTCAACACTAACACAATTGCGAAAAGTGGTTTTTCAACACTAACACAAGTGCGAAAAGTGGTTTCCTGCAACAACACAAGTGCGAAAAGTGGTTTTTCAACACTAACACAAGTGCGAAAAGTGGTTTTTTAACACTATCACAAGTGCAAAAAGTGTTTTTTCCACACTAATACAAGTGCAAAAGTGGTTTCCTGCACCAACACAAGTGCAAAAAGTGGTTTTTCAACACTAACACAAGTGCGAAAAGTGGTTTTTCAACACTATCACAAGTGCAAAAAGTGTTTTTTCCACACTAATACAAGTGCAAAAGTGGTTTCCTGCACCACCACAAGTGCAAAAAGTGGTTTTTCAACACTAACACAAGTGCGAAAAGTGGTTTTTCAACACTAACACAAGTGCGAAAAGTGGTTTTTCAACACTATCACAAGTGCGAAAAGTGGTTTTTCAACACTATCACAAGTGCAAAAAGTGGTTTTTCCACACTAATACAAGTGCAAAAGTGGTTTCCTGTACCAACACAAGTTCGAAAAGTGGTTTTTCAACACTAACACAAGTGCGAAAAGTGGTTTTTCAACACTATCACAAGTGCAAAAAGTGTTTTTTCCACACTAATACAAGTGCAAAAGTGGTTTCCTGCACCAACACAAGTGCGAAAAGTGGTTTTTCAACACTAACACAAGTGCGAAAGGTAGTTTTTCAACACTAACACAAGTGCGAAAAGTGGTTTTTCAACACTAACACAAGTGCGAAAAGTGGTTTTTCAACACTAACACAAGTGCGAAAAGTGGTTTTTCCACACTAATACAAGTGCAAAAGTGGTTTCCTGCACCAACACAAGTGCGAAAAGTGGTTTTTCAACACTAACACAAGTGCGAAAAGTGGTTTTTCAACACTATCACAAGTGCAAAAAGTGGTTTTTCCACACTAATACAAGTGCAAAAGTGGTTTCCTGCACCAACACAAGTGCGAAAAGTGGTTTTTCAACACTAACACAAGTGCAAAAAGTGGTTTTTCAACACTAACACAAGTTCGAAAAGTGGTTTGTCCACACTAATACAAGTGCAAAAGTTGTTTCCTGCACCAACACAAGTGCGAAAAGTGGTTTTTCAACACTAACACAAGCGCGAAAAGTGGTTTTTCAACACTATCACAAGTGCAAAAAGTGTTTTTTCCACACTAATACAAGTGCAAAAGTGGTTTCCTGCACCAACACAAGTGCGAAAAGTGGTTTTTCAACACTAACACAAGTGCGAAAAGTGGTTTTTCAACACTAACACAGGTGCAAGAAGTGGTTTTTCAACACTAACACAAGTGCGAAAAGTGGTTTTTCCACACTAATACAAGTGCAAAAGTGGTTTCCTGCACCAACACAAGTGCGAAAAGTGGTTTTTCAACACTAACACAAGTGCGAAAAGTGGTTTTTCAACACTAACACAAGTGCGAAAAGTGGTTTTTCCACACTAATACAAGTGCGAAAAGTGGTTTTTCAACACTATATAAGTGCGAAAAGTGTTTTTTCAACACTAACACAAGTGCGAAAAGTGGTTTTTCAACACTAACACAAGTGCGAAAAGTGGTTTTTCAACACTAACACAAGTGCGAAAAGTGGTTTTTCAACACTAATACAAGTGCGAAAAGTGGTTTTTCAACACTATCACAAGTGCAAAAAGTGTTTTTTCCACACTAACACAAGTGCACAAGTGGTTTCCTGCACCAACACAAGTTCGAAAAGTGGTTTTTCAACACTAACACAAGTGCGAAAAGTGGTTTTTCAACACTATCACAAGTGCAAAAAGTGTTTTTTCCACACTAATACAAGTGCAAAAGTGGTTTCCTGCACCAACACAAGTGCAAAAAGTGGTTTTTCAACACTCACACAAGTGTGAAAAGTGGTTTTTCAACACTAACACAAGTGCGAAAAGTGGTTTTTCAACACTAACACAAGTGCGAAAAGTGGTTTTTCAACACTAACACAAGTGCAAAAAGTGGTTTTTCAACACTAACACAAGTGCGAAAAGTGGTTTTTCAACACTAACACAAGTGCGAAAAGTGGTTTTTTAACACTAACACAAGTGCGAAAAGTGGTTTTTCCACACTAATACAAGTGCAAAAAGTGTTTTTTCCACACTAATACAAGTGCAAAAAGTGTTTTTTCCACACTAATACAAGTGCAAAAGTGGTTTCCTGCACCAACACAAGTGCGAAAAGTGGTTTTTCAACACTAACACAAGTGCGAAAAGTGGTTTTTCAACACTAACACAAGTGCGAAAAGTGGTTTTTCCACACTAATACAAGTGCGAAAAGTGGTTTTTCAACACTATACAAGTGCGAAAAGTGTTTTTTCAACACTAACACAAGTGCGAAAAGTGGTTTTTCAACACTAACACAAGTGCGAAAAGTGGTTTTTCAACACTAACACAAGTGCGAAAAGTGGTTTTTCAACACTAATACAAGTGCGAAAAGTGGTTTTTCAACACTATCACAAGTGCAAAAAGTGTTTTTTCCACACTAACACAAGTGCAAAAGTGGTTTCCTGCACCAACACAAGTTCGAAAAGTGGTTTTTCAACACTAACACAAGTGCGAAAAGTGGTTTTTCAACACTATCACAAGTGCAAAAAGTGTTTTTTCCACACTAATACAAGTGCAAAAGTGGTTTCCTGCACCAACACAAGTGCAAAAAGTGGTTTTTCAACACTCACACAAGTGTGAAAAGTGGTTTTTCAACACTAACACAAGTGCGAAAAGTGGTTTTTCAACACTAACACAAGTGCGAAAAGTGGTTTTTCAACACTAACACAAGTGCAAAAAGTGGTTTTTCAACACAAACACAAGTGCGAAAAGTGGTTTTTCAACACTAACACAAGTGCGAAAAGTGGTTTTTTAACACTAACACAAGTGCGAAAAGTGGTTTTTCCACACTAATACAAGTGCAAAAAGTGTTTTTTCCACACTAATACAAGTGCAAAAAGTGTTTTTTCCACACTAATACAAGTGCAAAAGTGGTTTCCTGCACCAACACAAGTGCGAAAAGTGGTTTTTCAACACTAACACAAGTGCGAAAAGTCGTTTTTCAACACTAACACAAGTGCGAAAATTGTTTTTTCCACACTAATACAAGTGCAAAAGTGGTTTCCTGCACCAACACAAGTGCGAAAAGTGGTTTTTCAACACTAACACAAGTGCGAAAAGTGGTTTTTCAACACTAACACAAGTGCGAAAAGTGGTTTTTCCACACTAATACAAGTGCAAAAGTGGTTTACTGCACCAACACAAGTGCGAAAAGTGGTTTTTCAACACTAACACAAGTGCGAAAAGTGGTTTTTCAACAATATCACAAGTGCAAAAAGTGTTTTTTCCACACTAATGCAAGTGCAAAAGTGGTTTCCTGCACCAACACAAGTGCGAAAAGTGGTTTTTCAACACTAACACAATTGCGAAAAGTGCTTTTTCAATAATAACACAAGTGCGAAAAGTGATTTTTCCACACTAACACAAGTGCAAAAGTGGTTACCTGCACCAACACAAGTGCGAAAAGTTGTTTTTACAAACTAATACAAGTACAAAAGTGGTTTTTCCACATTATCACAAGTGCGAAAAGTGGTTTCCTGCACCAACACAAGTGCGAAAAGTGGTTTTTCAACACTAACACAAGTGCGAAAAGTGCTTTTTCAATAATAACACAAGTGCGAAAAGTGATTTTTCCACACTAACACAAGTGCAAAAGTGGTTTCCTGCACCAACACAAGTGCGAAAAGTGGTTTTTCAACACTAACACAAGTGCGAAAAGTGGTTTTTCAACACTAACACAAGTGCGAAAATTGTTTTTCCAAACTAATAGAAGTGCAAAAGTGGTTTCCTGCACAAACACAAGTGCGAAAAGTGGTTTTGCAACACTAACACAAGTGCGAAAAGTGGTTTTTCAACACTAACACAAGTGCGAAAAGGGGTTTTTCCACACTAATACAAGTGCAAAAGTGGTTTCCTGCACCAACACAAGTGCGAAAAGTGGTTTTTCAACACTAACACAAGTGCGAAAAGTGGTTTTTCAACACTAACACAAGTGCGAAAAGTGGTTTTTCAACACTAACACAAGTGCGAAAAGTGGTTTTTCAACACTAACACAAGTGCGAAAAGTGGTTTTTCCACACTAATACAAGTGCAAAAGTGGTTTCCCGCACCAACACAAGTGCGAAAAGTGGTTTTTCAACACTAACACAAGTGCGAAAAGTGGTTTTTCAATAATAACACAAGTGCGAAATGTGTTTTTTCCACACTAATACAAGTGCAAAAGTGGTTTCCTGCACCAACACAAGTGCGAAAAGTGGTTTTTCAACACTAACACAAGTGCGAAAAGTGGTTTTTCAACACTAACACAAGTGCGATAAGCGGTTTTCCACACTAATACAAGTGCAAAAGTGGTTTCCTGCACCAACACAAGTATGAAAAGTGGTTTTTCAACACTAACACAAGTGCGAAAAGTGGTTTTTCAACACTAACACAAGTGCGAAAAGTGGTTTTTCAACACTAACATAAGTGCGAAAAGTGTTTTTTCCACACTAATACAAGTGCAAAAGTGGTTTCCCGCACCAACACAAGTGCGAAAAGTGGTTTTTCAACACTAACACAAGTGCGAAAAGTGGTTTTTCAATAATAACACAAGTGCGAAAAGTGTTTTTTCCACACTAATACAAGTGCAAAAGTGGTTACCTGCACCAACACAAGTGCGAAAAGTGGTTTTTCAACACTAACACAAGTGCGAAAAGTGGTTTTTCAACACTAACACAAGTGCGAAAAGTGGTTTTTCCACACTAATACAAGTGCAAAAGTGGTTTCCTGCACCAACACAAGTGCGAAAAGTGGTTTTTCAACACTAACACAAGTGCGAAAAGTGGTTTTTCAACACTAACACAAGTGCGAAAAGTGGTTTTTCCAAACTAATACAAGTACAAAAGTGGTTTTTCCACACTATCACAAGTGCGAAAAGTGGTTTCCTGCACCAACACAAGTGCAGAAAATGGTTTTTCAACACTAACACAAGTGCGAAAAGTGGTTTTTCAACACTATCACAAGTGCAAAAAGTGTTTTTTCCACACTAATACAAGTGCAAAAGTGGTTTCCTGCACCAACACAAGTGCGAAAAGTGGTTTTTCAACACTAACACAAGTGCGAAAAGTGGTTTTTCCACACTAATACAAGTGAAAAAGTGGTTTCCTGCACCAACACAAGTACGAAAAGTGGTTTTTCAACACTAACACAAGTGCGAAAAGTGGTTTTTCAACACAAACACAAGTGCAAAAAGTGGTTTTTCAACACTATCACAAGTGCAAAAAGTGTTTTTTCCACACTAATACAAGTGCAAAAGTGGTTTCCTGCACCAACACAAGTGCAAAAAGTGGTTTTTCAACACTGACACAAGTGCGAAAAGTGGTTTTTCAACACTATCACAAGTGCAAAAAGTGGTTTTTCCACACAAATACAAGTGCAAAAGTGGTTTCCTGCACCAACACAAGTGCGAAAAGTGGTTTTTCAACACTAACACAAGTGCGAAAAGTGGTTTTTCAACACTAACACAAGTGCGAAAAGTGGTTTTTCAACAGTATCACAAGTGCAAAAAGTGTTTTTTCCACACTAATACAAGTGCAAAAGTGGTTTCCTGCACCAACACAAGTGCGAAAAGTGGTTTTTCAACACTATCACAAGTGCAAAAAGTGGTTTTTCCACACTAATACAAGTGCAAAAGTGGTTTCCTGCACCAACACAAGTGCGAAAAGTGGTTTTTCAACACTAACACAAGTGCGAAAAGTGGTTTTTCCACACTATCACAAGTGCGAAAAGTGGTTTCCTGCACAAACACAAGTACGAAAAGTGGTTTTTCATCACTAACACAAGTGCGAAAAGTGGTTTTTCAACACTAACACAAGTGCAAAAGTGGTTTCCTGCACCAACACAAGTGCGAAAAGTGGTTTTTCAACACTAACACAAGTGCGAAAAGTGGTTTTCCACACTAATACAAGTGCAAAAGTGGTTTCCTGTACCAACACAAGTGCGAAAAGTGGTTTTTCAACACTAACACAAGTGGGAAAAGTGGTTTTTCAACACTAACACAAGTGCAAAAGTGGTTTCCTGCACCAACACAAGTGCGAAAAGTGGTTTTTCAACACTAACACTAGTGCAAAAAGTGGTTTTTCAACACTAACACAAGTGCGAAAAGTGGTTTTTCAACACTAACACAAGTGGGAAAAGTGGTTTTTCCACACTAATGCAAGTGCAAAAGTGGTTTCCTGCACCAACACAAGTGCGAAAAGTCGTTTTTCAACACTAACACAAGTGCGAAAAGTGGTTTTTCAACACTAACACAAGTGCGAAAAGTGGTTTTTCAACACTAACACAAGTGCAAAAGTGGTTTCCTGCACCAACACAAGTGCGAAAAGTGGTTTTTCAACACTAACACAAGTGCGAAAAGTGGTTTTTCCACACTAATACAAGTGTAAAAGTGGTTTCCTGTACCAACACAAGTACGAAAAGTGGTTTTTCAACACTAACACAAGTGCGAAAAGTGGGTTTTCAACACTAACACAAGTGCAAAAGTGGTTTCCTGCACCAACACAAGTGCGAAAAGTGGTTTTTCAACACTAACACTAGTGCAAAAAGTGGTTTTTCAACACTAACACAAGTGCGAAAAGTGGTTTTTCAACACTAACACAAGTGGGAAAAGTGGTTTTTGCACACTAATACAAGTGCAAAAGTGGTTTCCTGCACCAACACAAGTGCGAAAAGTCGTTTTTCAACACTAACACAAGTGCGAAAAGTGCTTTTTCAACACTAACACAAGTGCGAAAAGTGGTTTTTCCAAACTAATAGAAGTGCAAAAGTGGTTTCCTGCACCAACACAAGTGCGAAAAGTGGTTTTGCAACACTAACACAAGTGCGAAAAGTGGTTTTTCAACACTAACACAAGTGCGAAAAGTGGTTTTTCCACACTAATACAAGTGCAAAAGTGGTTTCCTGCACCAACACAAGTGAGAAAAGTGGTTTTTCAACACTAACACAAGTGCAAAAAGTGTTTTTTCAATAATAACACAAGTGCGAAAAGTGATTTTTCCACAATAACACAAGTGCAAAAGTGGTTTCCTGCACCAACACAAGTGCGAACAGTGGTTTTTCAACACTAACACAATTGCGAAAAGTGGTTTTTCAACACTAACACAAGTGCGAAAAGTGGTTTCCTGCAACAACACAAGTGCGAAAAGTGGTTTTTCAACACTAACACAAGTGCGAAAAGTGGTTTTTCAACACTATCACAAGTGCAAAAAGTGTTTTTTCCACACTAATACAAGTGCAAAAGTGGTTTCCTGCACCAACACAAGTGCAAAAAGTGGTTTTTCAACACTAACACAAGTGCGAAAAGTGGTTTTTCAACACTATCACAAGTGCAAAAAGTGTTTTTTCCACACTAATACAAGTGCAAAAGTGGTTTCCTGCACCAACACAAGTGCAAAAAGTGGTTTTTCAACACTAACACAAGTGCGAAAAGTGGTTTTTCAACACTAACACAAGTGCGAAAAGTGGTTTTTCAACACTATCACAAGTGCGAAAAGTGGTTTTTCAACACTATCACAAGTGCAAAAAGTGGTTTTTCCACACTAATACAAGTGCAAAAGTGGTTTCCTGCACCAACACAAGTTCGAAAAGTGGTTTTTCAACACTAACACAAGTGCGAAAAGTGGTTTTTCAACACTATCACAAGTGCAAAAAGTGTTTTTTCCACACTAATACAAGTGCAAAAGTGGTTTCCTGCACCAACACAAGTGCGAAAAGTCGTTTTTCAACACTAACACAAGTGCGAAAAGTGCTTTTTCAATAATAACACAAGTGCGAAAAGTGATTTTTCCACACTAACACAAGTGCAAAAGTGGTTTCCTGCACCAACACAAGTGCAAACAGTGGTTTTTCAACACTAACACAATTGCGAAAAGTGGTTTTTCAACACTAACACAAGTGCGAAAAGTGGTTTCCTGCAACAACACAAGTGCGAAAAGTGGTTTTTCAACACTAACACAAGTGCGAAAAGTGGTTTTTCAACACTAACACAAGTGCGAAAAGTGGTTTTTCAACACTAACACAAGTGCGAAAAGTGGTTTTTCCAAACTAATAGAAGTGCAAAAGTGGTTTCCTGCACCAACACAAGTGCGAAAAGTGGTTTTGCAACACTAACACAAGTGCGAAAAGTGGTTTTTCAACACTAACACAAGTGCGAAAAGTGGTTTTTCCACACTAATACAAGTGCAAAAGTGGTTCCCTGCACCAACACAAGTGCGAAAAGTGGTTTTTCAACACTAACACAAGTGCGAAAAGTGCTTTTTCAATAATAACACAAGTGCGAAAAGTGATTTTTCCACACTAACACAAGTGCAAAAGTGGTTTCCTGCACCAACACAAGTGCGAACAGTGGTTTTTCAACACTAACACAATTGCGAAAAGTGGTTTTTCAACACTAACACAAGTGCGAAAAGTGGTTTCCTGCAACAACACAAGTGCGAAAAGTGGTTTTTCAACACTAACACAAGTGCGAAAAGTGGTTTTTTAACACTATCACAAGTGCAAAAAGTGTTTTTTCCACACTAATACAAGTGCAAAAGTGGTTTCCTGCACCAACACAAGTGCAAAAAGTGGTTTTTCAACACTAACACAAGTGCGAAAAGTGGTTTTTCAACACTATCACAAGTGCAAAAAGTGTTTTTTCCACACTAATACAAGTGCAAAAGTGGTTTCCTGCACCACCACAAGTGCAAAAAGTGGTTTTTCAACACTAACACAAGTGCGAAAAGTGGTTTTTCAACACTAACACAAGTGCGAAAAGTGGTTTTTCAACACTATCACAAGTGCGAAAAGTGGTTTTTCAACACTATCACAAGTGCAAAAAGTGGTTTTTCCACACTAATACAAGTGCAAAAGTGGTTTCCTGTACCAACACAAGTTCGAAAAGTGGTTTTTCAACACTAACACAAGTGCGAAAAGTGGTTTTTCAACACTAACACAAGTGCGAAAAGTGGTTTTTCAACACTAACACAAGTGCGAAAAGTGGTTTTTCCACACTAATACAAGTGCAAAAGTGGTTTCCTGCACCAACACAAGTGCGAAAAGTGGTTTTTCAACACTAACACAAGTGCGAAAAGTGGTTTTTCAACACTATCACAAGTGCAAAAAGTGGTTTTTCCATACTAATACAAGTGCAAAAGTGGTTTCCTGCACCAACACAAGTGCGAAAAGTGGTTTTTCAACACTAACACAAGTGCAAAAAGTGGTTTTTCAACACTAACACAAGTTCGAAAAGTGGTTTGTCCACACTAATACAAGTGCAAAAGTTGTTTCCTGCACCAACACAAGTGCGAAAAGTGGTTTTTCAACACTAACACAAGCGCGAAAAGTGGTTTTTCAACACTATCACAAGTGCAAAAAGTGTTTTTTCCACACTAATACAAGTGCAAAAGTGGTTTCCTGCACCAACACAAGTGCGAAAAGTGGTTTTTCAACACTAACACAAGTGCGAAAAGTGGTTTTTCAACACTAACACAGGTGCAAAAAGTGGTTTTTCAACACTAACACAAGTGCGAAAAGTGGTTTTTCCACACTAATACAAGTGCAAAAGTGGTTTCCTGCACCAACACAAGTGCGAAAAGTGGTTTTTCAACACTAACACAAGTGCGAAAAGTGGTTTTTCAACACTAACACAAGTGCGAAAAGTGGTTTTTCCACACTAATACAAGTGCGAAAAGTGGTTTTTCAACACTATATAAGTGCGAAAAGTGTTTTTTCAACACTAACACAAGTGCGAAAAGTGGTTTTTCAACACTAACACAAGTGCGAAAAGTGGTTTTTCAACACTAACACAAGTGCGAAAAGTGGTTTTTCAACACTAATACAAGTGCGAAAAGTGGTTTTTCAACACTATCACAAGTGCAAAAAGTGTTTTTTCCACACTAACACAAGTGCAAAAGTGGTTTCCTGCACCAACACAAGTGCGAAAAGTGGTTTTTCAACACTAACACAAGTGCGAAAAGTGGTTTTTCAACACTAACACAAGTGCGAAAAGTGGTTTTTCCACACTAATACAAGTGCAAAAGTGGTTTCCTGCACCAACACAAGTGAGAAAAGTGGTTTTTCAACACTAACACAAGTGCAAAAGTGGTTTCCTGCACCAACACAAGTGCGAAAAGTGGTTTTTCAACACTAACACAAGTGCGAAAAGTGGTTTTTCAACACTAACACAAGTGCGAAAATTGTTTTTCCAAACTAATAGAAGTGCAAAAGTGGTTTCCTGCACAAACACAAGTGCGAAAAGTGGTTTTGCAACACTAACACAAGTGCGAAAAGTGGTTTTTCAACACTAACACAAGTGCGAAAAGGGGTTTTTCCACACTAATACAAGTGCAAAAGTGGTTTCCTGCACCAACACAAGTGCGAAAAGTGGTTTTTCAACACTAACACAAGTGCGAAAAGTGGTTTTTCAACACTAACACAAGTGCGAAAAGTGGTTTTTCAACACTAACACAAGTGCGAAAAGTGGTTTTTCAACACTAACACAAGTGCGAAAAGTGGTTTTTCCACACTAATACAAGTGCAAAAGTGGTTTCCCGCACCAACACAAGTGCGAAAAGTGGTTTTTCAACACTAACACAAGTGCGAAAAGTGGTTTTTCAATAATAACACAAGTGCGAAATGTGTTTTTTCCACACTAATACAAGTGCAAAAGTGGTTTCCTGCACCAACACAAGTGCGAAAAGTGGTTTTTCAACACTAACACAAGTGCGAAAAGTGGTTTTTCAACACTAACACAAGTGCGATAAGCGGTTTTCCACACTAATACAAGTGCAAAAGTGGTTTCCTGCACCAACACAAGTATGAAAAGTGGTTTTTCAACACTAACACAAGTGCGAAAAGTGGTTTTTCAACACTAACACAAGTGCGAAAAGTGGTTTTTCAACACTAACATAAGTGCGAAAAGTGTTTTTTCCACACTAATACAAGTGCAAAAGTGGTTTCCCGCACCAACACAAGTGCGAAAAGTGGTTTTTCAACACTAACACAAGTGCGAAAAGTGGTTTTTCAATAATAACACAAGTGCGAAAAGTGTTTTTTCCACACTAATACAAGTGCAAAAGTGGTTACCTGCACCAACACAAGTGCGAAAAGTGGTTTTTCAACACTAACACAAGTGCGAAAAGTGGTTTTTCAACACTAACACAAGTGCGAAAAGTGGTTTTTCCACACTAATACAAGTGCAAAAGTGGTTTCCTGCACCAACACAAGTGCGAAAAGTGGTTTTTCAACACTAACACAAGTGCGAAAAGTGGTTTTTCAACACTAACACAAGTGCGAAAAGTGGTTTTTCCAAACTAATACAAGTACAAAAGTGGTTTTTCCACACTATCACAAGTGCGAAAAGTGGTTTCCTGCACCAACACAAGTGCAGAAAATGGTTTTTCAACACTAACACAAGTGCGAAAAGTGGTTTTTCAACACTATCACAAGTGCAAAAAGTGTTTTTTCCACACTAATACAAGTGCAAAAGTGGTTTCCTGCACCAACACAAGTGCGAAAAGTGGTTTTTCAACACTAACACAAGTGCGAAAAGTGGTTTTTCCACACTAATACAAGTGAAAAAGTGGTTTCCTGCACCAACACAAGTACGAAAAGTGGTTTTTCAACACTAACACAAGTGCGAAAAGTGGTTTTTCAACACAAACACAAGTGCAAAAAGTGGTTTTTCAACACTATCACAAGTGCAAAAAGTGTTTTTTCCACACTAATACAAGTGCAAAAGTGGTTTCCTGCACCAACACAAGTGCAAAAAGTGGTTTTTCAACACTGACACAAGTGCGAAAAGTGGTTTTTCAACACTATCACAAGTGCAAAAAGTGGTTTTTCCACACAAATACAAGTGCAAAAGTGGTTTCCTGCACCAACACAAGTGCGAAAAGTGGTTTTTCAACACTAACACAAGTGCGAAAAGTGGTTTTTCAACACTAACACAAGTGCGAAAAGTGGTTTTTCAACAGTATCACAAGTGCAAAAAGTGTTTTTTCCACACTAATACAAGTGCAAAAGTGGTTTCCTGCACCAACACAAGTGCGAAAAGTGGTTTTTCAACACTATCACAAGTGCAAAAAGTGGTTTTTCCACACTAATACAAGTGCAAAAGTGGTTTCCTGCACCAACACAAGTGCGAAAAGTGGTTTTTCAACACTAACACAAGTGCGAAAAGTGGTTTTTCCACACTATCACAAGTGCGAAAAGTGGTTTCCTGCACAAACACAAGTACGAAAAGTGGTTTTTCATCACTAACACAAGTGCGAAAAGTGGTTTTTCAACACTAACACAAGTGCAAAAGTGGTTTCCTGCACCAACACAAGTGCGAAAAGTGGTTTTTCAACACTAACACAAGTGCGAAAAGTGGTTTTCCACACTAATACAAGTGCAAAAGTGGTTTCCTGTACCAACACAAGTGCGAAAAGTGGTTTTTCAACACTAACACAAGTGGGAAAAGTGGTTTTTCAACACTAACACAAGTGCAAAAGTGGTTTCCTGCACCAACACAAGTGCGAAAAGTGGTTTTTCAACACTAACACTAGTGCAAAAAGTGGTTTTTCAACACTAACACAAGTGCGAAAAGTGGTTTTTCAACACTAACACAAGTGGGAAAAGTGGTTTTTCCACACTAATGCAAGTGCAAAAGTGGTTTCCTGCACCAACACAAGTGCGAAAAGTCGTTTTTCAACACTAACACAAGTGCGAAAAGTGGTTTTTCAACACTAACACAAGTGCGAAAAGTGGTTTTTCAACACTAACACAAGTGCAAAAGTGGTTTCCTGCACCAACACAAGTGCGAAAAGTGGTTTTTCAACACTAACACAAGTGCGAAAAGTGGTTTTTCCACACTAATACAAGTGTAAAAGTGGTTTCCTGTACCAACACAAGTACGAAAAGTGGTTTTTCAACACTAACACAAGTGCGAAAAGTGGTTTTTCAACACTAACACAAGTGCAAAAGTGGTTTCCTGCACCAACACAAGTGCGAAAAGTGGTTTTTCAACACTAACACTAGTGCAAAAAGTGGTTTTTCAACACTAACACAAGTGCGAAAAGTGGTTTTTCAACACTAACACAAGTGGGAAAAGTGGTTTTTGCACACTAATACAAGTGCAAAAGTGGTTTCCTGCACCAACACAAGTGCGAAAAGTCGTTTTTCAACACTAACACAAGTGCGAAAAGTGCTTTTTCAACACTAACACAAGTGCGAAAAGTGGTTTTTCCAAACTAATAGAAGTGCAAAAGTGGTTTCCTGCACCAACACAAGTGCGAAAAGTGGTTTTGCAACACTAACACAAGTGCGAAAAGTGGTTTTTCAACACTAACACAAGTGCGAAAAGTGGTTTTTCCACACTAATACAAGTGCAAAAGTGGTTTCCTGCACCAACACAAGTGAGAAAAGTGGTTTTTCAACACTAACACAAGTGCAAAAAGTGTTTTTTCAATAATAACACAAGTGCGAAAAGTGATTTTTCCACAATAACACAAGTGCAAAAGTGGTTTCCTGCACCAACACAAGTGCGAACAGTGGTTTTTCAACACTAACATAATTGCGAAAAGTGGTTTTTCAACACTAACACAAGTGCGAAAAGTGGTTTCCTGCAACAACACAAGTGCGAAAAGTGGTTTTTCAACACTAACACAAGTGCGAAAAGTGGTTTTTCAACACTATCACAAGTGCAAAAAGTGTTTTTTCCACACTAATACAAGTGCAAAAGTGGTTTCCTGCACCAACACAAGTGCAAAAAGTGGTTTTTCAACACTAACACAAGTGCGAAAAGTGGTTTTTCAACACTATCACAAGTGCAAAAAGTGTTTTTTCCACACTAATACAAGTGCAAAAGTGGTTTCCTGCACCAACACAAGTGCAAAAAGTGGTTTTTCAACACTAACACAAGTGCGAAAAGTGGTTTTTCAACACTAACACAAGTGCGAAAAGTGGTTTTTCAACACTATCACAAGTGCGAAAAGTGGTTTTTCAACACTATCACAAGTGCAAAAAGTGGTTTTTCCACACTAATACAAGTGCAAAAGTGGTTTCCTGCACCAACACAAGTTCGAAAAGTGGTTTTTCAACACTAACACAAGTGCGAAAAGTGGTTTTTCAACACTATCACAAGTGCAAAAAGTGTTTTTTCCACACTAATACAAGTGCAAAAGTGGTTTCCTGCACCAACACAAGTGCGAAAAGTCGTTTTTCAACACTAACACAAGTGCGAAAAGTGCTTTTTCAATAATAACACAAGTGCGAAAAGTGATTTTTCCACACTAACACAAGTGCAAAAGTGGTTTCCTGCACCAACACAAGTGCAAACAGTGGTTTTTCAACACTAACACAATTGCGAAAAGTGGTTTTTCAACACTAACACAAGTGCGAAAAGTGGTTTCCTGCAACAACACAAGTGCGAAAAGTGGTTTTTCAACACTAACACAAGTGCGAAAAGTGGTTTTTCAACACTAACACAAGTGCGAAAAGTGCTTTTTCAACACTAACACAAGTGCGAAAAGTGGTTTTTCCAAACTAATAGAAGTGCAAAAGTGGTTTCCTGCACCAACACAAGTGCGAAAAGTGGTTTTGCAACACTAACACAAGTGCGAAAAGTGGTTTTTCAACACTAACACAAGTGCGAAAAGTGGTTTTTCCACACTAATACAAGTGCAAAAGTGGTTCCCTGCACCAACACAAGTGCGAAAAGTGGTTTTTCAACACTAACACAAGTGCGAAAAGTGCTTTTTCAATAATAACACAAGTGCGAAAAGTGATTTTTCCACACTAACACAAGTGCAAAAGTGGTTTCCTGCACCAACACAAGTGCGAACAGTGGTTTTTCAACACTAACACAATTGCGAAAAGTGGTTTTTCAACACTAACACAAGTGCGAAAAGTGGTTTCCTGCAACAACACAAGTGCGAAAAGTGGTTTTTCAACACTAACACAAGTGCGAAAAGTGGTTTTTTAACACTATCACAAGTGCAAAAAGTGTTTTTTTCCACACTAATACAAGTGCAAAAGTGGTTTCCTGCACCAACACAAGTGCAAAAAGTGGTTTTTCAACACTAACACAAGTGCGAAAAGTGGTTTTTCAACACTATCACAAGTGCAAAAAGTGTTTTTTCCACACTAATACAAGTGCAAAAGTGGTTTCCTGCACCACCACAAGTGCAAAAAGTGGTTTTTCAACACTAACACAAGTGCGAAAAGTGGTTTTTCAACACTAACACAAGTGCGAAAAGTGGTTTTTCAACACTATCACAAGTGCGAAAAGTGGTTTTTCAACACTATCACAAGTGCAAAAAGTGGTTTTTCCACACTAATACAAGTGCAAAAGTGGTTTCCTGTACCAACACAAGTTCGAAAAGTGGTTTTTCAACACTAACACAAGTGCGAAAAGTGGTTTTTCAACACTAACACAAGTGCGAAAAGTGGTTTTTCAACACTAACACAAGTGCGAAAAGTGGTTTTTCCACACTAATACAAGTGCAAAAGTGGTTTCCTGCACCAACACAAGTGCGAAAAGTGGTTTTTCAACACTAACACAAGTGCGAAAAGTGGTTTTTCAACACTATCACAAGTGCAAAAAGTGGTTTTTCCATACTAATACAAGTGCAAAAGTGGTTTCCTGCACCAACACAAGTGCGAAAAGTGGTTTTTCAACACTAACACAAGTGCAAAAAGTGGTTTTTCAACACTAACACAAGTTCGAAAAGTGGTTTGTCCACACTAATACAAGTGCAAAAGTTGTTTCCTGCACCAACACAAGTGCGAAAAGTGGTTTTTCAACACTAACACAAGCGCGAAAAGTGGTTTTTCAACACTATCACAAGTGCAAAAAGTGTTTTTTCCACACTAATACAAGTGCAAAAGTGGTTTCCTGCACCAACACAAGTGCGAAAAGTGGTTTTTCAACACTAACACAAGTGCGAAAAGTGGTTTTTCAACACTAACACAGGTGCAAAAAGTGGTTTTTCAACACTAACACAAGTGCGAAAAGTGGTTTTTCCACACTAATACAAGTGCAAAAGTGGTTTCCTGCACCAACACAAGTGCGAAAAGTGGTTTTTCAACACTAACACAAGTGCGAAAAGTGGTTTTTCAACACTAACACAAGTGCGAAAAGTGGTTTTTCCACACTAATACAAGTGCGAAAAGTGGTTTTTCAACACTATATAAGTGCGAAAAGTGTTTTTTCAACACTAACACAAGTGCGAAAAGTGGTTTTTCAACACTAACACAAGTGCGAAAAGTGGTTTTTCAACACTAACACAAGTGCGAAAAGTGGTTTTTCAACACTAATACAAGTGCGAAAAGTGGTTTTTCAACACTATCACAAGTGCAAAAAGTGTTTTTTCCACACTAACACAAGTGCAAAAGTGGTTTCCTGCACCAACACAAGTTCGAAAAGTGGTTTTTCAACACTAACACAAGTGCGAAAAGTGGTTTTTCAACACTATCACAAGTGCAAAAAGTGTTTTTTCCACACTAATACAAGTGCAAAAGTGGTTTCCTGCACCAACACAAGTGCAAAAAGTGGTTTTTCAACACTCACACAAGTGTGAAAAGTGGTTTTTCAACACTAACACAAGTGCGAAAAGTGGTTTTTCAACACTAACACAAGTGCGAAAAGTGGTTTTTCAACACTAACACAAGTGCAAAAAGTGGTTTTTCAACACTAACACAAGTGCGAAAAGTGGTTTTTCAACACTAACACAAGTGCGAAAAGTGGTTTTTTAACACTAACACAAGTGTGAAAAGTGGTTTTTCCACACTAATACAAGTTCAAAAAGTGTTTTTTCCACACTAATACAAGTGCAAAAAGTGTTTTTTCCACACTAATACAAGTGCAAAAGTGGTTTCCTGCACCAACACAAGTGCGAAAAGTGGTTTTTCAACACTAACACAAGTGCGAAAAGTGGTTTTTCAACACTAACACAAGTGCGAAAAGTGGTTTTTCCACACTAATACAAGTGCGAAAAGTGGTTTTTCAACACTATACAAGTGCGAAAAGTGTTTTTTCAACACTAACACAAGTGCGAAAAGTGGTTTTTCAACACTAACACAAGTGCGAAAAGTGGTTTTTCAACACTAACACAAGTGCGAAAAGTGGTTTTTCAACACTAATACAAGTGCGAAAAGTGGTTTTTCAACACTATCACAAGTGCAAAAAGTGTTTTTTCCACACTAACACAAGTGCAAAAGTGGTTTCCTGCACCAACACAAGTTCGAAAAGTGGTTTTTCAACACTAACACAAGTGCGAAAAGTGGTTTTTCAACACTATCACAAGTGCAAAAAGTGTTTTTTCCACACTAATACAAGTGCAAAAGTGGTTTCCTGCACCAACACAAGTGCAAAAAGTGGTTTTTCAACACTCACACAAGTGTGAAAAGTGGTTTTTCAACACTAACACAAGTGCGAAAAGTGGTTTTTCAACACTAACACAAGTGCGAAAAGTGGTTTTTCAACACTAACACAAGTGCAAAAAGTGGTTTTTCAACACAAACACAAGTGCGAAAAGTGGTTTTTCAACACTAACACAAGTGCGAAAAGTGGTTTTTTAACACTAACACAAGTGCGAAAAGTGGTTTTTCCACACTAATACAAGTGCAAAAAGTGTTTTTTCCACACTAATACAAGTGCAAAAAGTGTTTTTTCCACACTAATACAAGTGCAAAAGTGGTTTCCTGCACCAACACAAGTGCGAAAAGTGGTTTTTCAACACTAACACAAGTGCGAAAAGTCGTTTTTCAACACTAACACAAGTGCGAAAATTGTTTTTTCCACACTAATACAAGTGCAAAAGTGGTTTCCTGCACCAACACAAGTGCGAAAAGTGGTTTTTCAACACTAACACAAGTGCGAAAAGTGGTTTTTCAACACTAACACAAGTGTGAAAAGTGGTTTTTCCACACTAATACAAGTGCAAAAGTGGTTTACTGCACCAACACAAGTGCGAAAAGTGGTTTTTCAACACTAACACAAGTGCGAAAAGTGGTTTTTCAACAATATCACAAGTGCAAAAAGTGTTTTTTCCACACTAATACAAGTGCAAAAGTGGTTTCCTGCACCAACACAAGTGCGAAAAGTGGTTTTTCAACACTATCACAAGTGCGAAAAGTGGTTTTTCAACACTATCACAAGTGCAAAAAGTGGTTTTTCCACACTAATACAAGTGCAAAAGTGGTTTCCTGTACCAACACAAGTTCGAAAAGTGGTTTTTCAACACTAACACAAGTGCGAAAAGTGGTTTTTCAACACTAACACAAGTGCGAAAAGTGGTTTTTCAACACTAACACAAGTGCGAAAAGTGGTTTTTCCACACTAATACAAGTGCAAAAGTGGTTTCCTGCACCAACACAAGTGCGAAAAGTGGTTTTTCAACACTAACACAAGTGCGAAAAGTGGTTTTTCAACACTATCACAAGTGCAAAAAGTGGTTTTTCCATACTAATACAAGTGCAAAAGTGGTTTCCTGCACCAACACAAGTGCGAAAAGTGGTTTTTCAACACTAACACAAGTGCAAAAAGTGGTTTTTCAACACTAACACAAGTTCGAAAAGTGGTTTGTCCACACTAATACAAGTGCAAAAGTTGTTTCCTGCACCAACACAAGTGCGAAAAGTGGTTTTTCAACACTAACACAAGCGCGAAAAGTGGTTTTTCAACACTATCACAAGTGCAAAAAGTGTTTTTTCCACACTAATACAAGTGCAAAAGTGGTTTCCTGCACCAACACAAGTGCGAAAAGTGGTTTTTCAACACTAACACAAGTGCGAAAAGTGGTTTTTCAACACTAACACAGGTGCAAAAAGTGGTTTTTCAACACTAACACAAGTGCGAAAAGTGGTTTTTCCACACTAATACAAGTGCAAAAGTGGTTTCCTGCACCAACACAAGTGCGAAAAGTGGTTTTTCAACACTAACACAAGTGCGAAAAGTGGTTTTTCAACACTAACACAAGTGCGAAAAGTGGTTTTTCCACACTAATACAAGTGCGAAAAGTGGTTTTTCAACACTATATAAGTGCGAAAAGTGTTTTTTCAACACTAACACAAGTGCGAAAAGTGGTTTTTCAACACTAACACAAGTGCGAAAAGTGGTTTTTCAACACTAACACAAGTGCGAAAAGTGGTTTTTCAACACTAATACAAGTGCGAAAAGTGGTTTTTCAACACTATCACAAGTGCAAAAAGTGTTTTTTCCACACTAACACAAGTGCAAAAGTGGTTTCCTGCACCAACACAAGTTCGAAAAGTGGTTTTTCAACACTAACACAAGTGCGAAAAGTGGTTTTTCAACACTATCACAAGTGCAAAAAGTGTTTTTTCCACACTAATACAAGTGCAAAAGTGGTTTCCTGCACCAACACAAGTGCAAAAAGTGGTTTTTCAACACTCACACAAGTGTGAAAAGTGGTTTTTCAACACTAACACAAGTGCGAAAAGTGGTTTTTCAACACTAACACAAGTGCGAAAAGTGGTTTTTCAACACTAACACAAGTGCAAAAAGTGGTTTTTCAACACTAACACAAGTGCGAAAAGTGGTTTTTCAACACTAACACAAGTGCGAAAAGTGGTTTTTTAACACTAACACAAGTGTGAAAAGTGGTTTTTCCACACTAATACAAGTTCAAAAAGTGTTTTTTCCACACTAATACAAGTGCAAAAAGTGTTTTTTCCACACTAATACAAGTGCAAAAGTGGTTTCCTGCACCAACACAAGTGCGAAAAGTGGTTTTTCAACACTAACACAAGTGCGAAAAGTGGTTTTTCAACACTAACACAAGTGCGAAAAGTGGTTTTTCCACACTAATACAAGTGCGAAAAGTGGTTTTTCAACACTATACAAGTGCGAAAAGTGTTTTTTCAACACTAACACAAGTGCGAAAAGTGGTTTTTCAACACTAACACAAGTGCGAAAAGTGGTTTTTCAACACTAACACAAGTGCGAAAAGTGGTTTTTCAACACTAATACAAGTGCGAAAAGTGGTTTTTCAACACTATCACAAGTGCAAAAAGTGTTTTTTCCACACTAACACAAGTGCAAAAGTGGTTTCCTGCACCAACACAAGTTCGAAAAGTGGTTTTTCAACACTAACACAAGTGCGAAAAGTGGTTTTTCAACACTATCACAAGTGCAAAAAGTGTTTTTTCCACACTAATACAAGTGCAAAAGTGGTTTCCTGCACCAACACAAGTGCAAAAAGTGGTTTTTCAACACTCACACAAGTGTGAAAAGTGGTTTTTCAACACTAACACAAGTGCGAAAAGTGGTTTTTCAACACTAACACAAGTGCGAAAAGTGGTTTTTCAACACTAACACAAGTGCAAAAAGTGGTTTTTCAACACAAACACAAGTGCGAAAAGTGGTTTTTCAACACTAACACAAGTGCGAAAAGTGGTTTTTTAACACTAACACAAGTGCGAAAAGTGGTTTTTCCACACTAATACAAGTGCAAAAAGTGTTTTTTCCACACTAATACAAGTGCAAAAAGTGTTTTTTCCACACTAATACAAGTGCAAAAGTGGTTTCCTGCACCAACACAAGTGCGAAAAGTGGTTTTTCAACACTAACACAAGTGCGAAAAGTCGTTTTTCAACACTAACACAAGTGCGAAAATTGTTTTTTCCACACTAATACAAGTGCAAAAGTGGTTTCCTGCACCAACACAAGTGCGAAAAGTGGTTTTTCAACACTAACACAAGTGCGAAAAGTGGTTTTTCAACACTAACACAAGTGTGAAAAGTGGTTTTTCCACACTAATACAAGTGCAAAAGTGGTTTACTGCACCAACACAAGTGCGAAAAGTGGTTTTTCAACACTAACACAAGTGCGAAAAGTGGTTTTTCAACAATATCACAAGTGCAAAAAGTGTTTTTTCCACACTAATACAAGTGCAAAAGTGGTTTCCTGCACCAACACAAGTGCGAAAAGTGGTTTTTCAACACTAACACAATTGCGAAAAGTGCTTTTTCAATAATAACACAAGTGCGAAAAGTGATTTTTCCACACTAACACAAGTGCAAAAGTGGTTACCTGCACCAACACAAGTGCGAAAAGTTGTTTTTACAAACTAATAGAAGTACAAAAGTGGTTTTTCCACATTATCACAAGTGCGAAAAGTGGTTTCCTGCACCAACACAAGTGCGAAAAGTGGTTTTTCAACACTAACACAAGTGCGAAAAGTGCTTTTTCAATAATAACACAAGTGCGAAAAGTGATTTTTCCACACTAACACAAGTGCAAAAGTGGTTTCCTGCACCAACACAAGTGCGAAAAGTGGTTTTTCAACACTACCACAAGTGCGAAAAGTGGTTTTTCAACACTAACACAAGTGCGAAAATTGTTTTTCCAAACTAATAGAAGTGCAAAAGTGGTTTCCTGCACAAACACAAGTGCGAAAAGTGGTTTTGCAACACTAACACAAGTGCGAAAAGTGGTTTTTCAACACTAACACAAGTGCGAAAAGGGGTTTTTCCACACTAATACAAGTGCAAAAGTGGTTTCCTGCACCAACACAAGTGCGAAAAGTGGTTTTTCAACACTAACACAAGTGCGAAAAGTGGTTTTTCAACACTAACACAAGT
Source organism: Myxine glutinosa (assembly GCF_964187855.1). NCBI lineage: Eukaryota > Metazoa > Chordata > Myxini > Myxiniformes > Myxinidae > Myxine > Myxine glutinosa. The sequence goes on along the minus strand of NW_027616523.1, from coordinate 38,977 downwards.
GCGAAAAGTGGTTTTTCAACACTAACACAAGTGCGAAAAGTGGTTTTTCAACACTAACACAAGTGCGAAAAGTGGTTTTTCCACACTAATACAAGTGCAAAAGTGGTTTCCCGCACCAACACAAGTGCGAAAAGTGGTTTTTCAACACTAACACAAGTGCGAAAAGTGGTTTTTCAATAATAACACAAGTGCGAAATGTGTTTTTTCCACACTAATACAAGTGCAAAAGTGGTTTCCTGCACCAACACAAGTGGGAAAAGTGGTTTTTCAACACTAACACAAGTGCGAAAAGTGGTTTTTCAACACTAACACAAGTGCGATAAGCGGTTTTCCACACTAATACAAGTGCAAAAGTGGTTTCCTGCACCAACACAAGTATGAAAAGTGGTTTTTCAACACTAACACAAGTGCGAAAAGTGGTTTTTCAACACTAACACAAGTGCGAAAAGTGGTTTTTCAACACTAACACAAGTGCGAAAAGTGTTTTTTCCACACTAATACAAGTGCAAAAGTGGTTTCCCGCACCAACACAAGTGCGAAAAGTGGTTTTTCAACACTAACACAAGTGCGAAAAGTGGTTTTTCAACACTAACACAAGTGTGAAAAGTGGTTTTTCCACACTAATACAAGTGCAAAAGTGGTTTACTGCACCAACACAAGTGCGAAAAGTGGTTTTTCAACACTAACACAAGTGCGAAAAGTGGTTTTTCAACAATATCACAAGTGCAAAAAGTGTTTTTTCCACACTAATACAAGTGCAAAAGTGGTTTCCTGCACCAACACAAGTGCGAAAAGTGGTTTTTCAACACTAACACAATTGCGAAAAGTGCTTTTTCAATAATAACACAAGTGCGAAAAGTGATTTTTCCACACTAACACAAGTGCAAAAGTGGTTACCTGCACCAACACAAGTGCGAAAAGTTGTTTTTACAAACTAATAGAAGTACAAAAGTGGTTTTTCCACATTATCACAAGTGCGAAAAGTGGTTTCCTGCACCAACACAAGTGCGAAAAGTGGTTTTTCAACACTAACACAAGTGCGAAAAGTGCTTTTTCAATAATAACACAAGTGCGAAAAGTGATTTTTCCACACTAACACAAGTGCAAAAGTGGTTTCCTGCACCAACACAAGTGCGAAAAGTGGTTTTTCAACACTAACACAAGTGCGAAAAGTGGTTTTTCAACACTAACACAAGTGCGAAAATTGTTTTTCCAAACTAATAGAAGTGCAAAAGTGGTTTCCTGCACAAACACAAGTGCGAAAAGTGGTTTTGCAACACTAACACAAGTGCGAAAAGTGGTTTTTCAACACTAACACAAGTGCGAAAAGGGGTTTTTCCACACTAATACAAGTGCAAAAGTGGTTTCCTGCACCAACACAAGTGCGAAAAGTGGTTTTTCAACACTAACACAAGTGCGAAAAGTGGTTTTTCAACACTAACACAAGTGCGAAAAGTGTTTTTTCAACACTAACACAAGTGCGAAAAGTGGTTTTTCAACACTAACACAAGTGCGAAAAGTGGTTTTTCCACACTAATACAAGTGCAAAAGTGGTTTCCCGCACCAACACAAGTGCGAAAAGTGGTTTTTCAACACTAACACAAGTGCGAAAAGTGGTTTTTCAATAATAACACAAGTGCGAAATGTGTTTTTTCCACACTAATACAAGTGCAAAAGTGGTTTCCTGCACCAACACAAGTGCGAAAAGTGGTTTTTCAACACTAACACAAGTGCGAAAAGTGGTTTTTCAACACTAACACAAGTGCGATAAGCGGTTTTCCACACTAATACAAGTGCAAAAGTGGTTTCCTGCACCAACACAAGTATGAAAAGTGGTTTTTCAACACTAACACAAGTGCGAAAAGTGGTTTTTCAACACTAACACAAGTGCGAAAAGTGGTTTTTCAACACTAACACAAGTGCGAAAAGTGTTTTTTCCACACTAATACAAGTGCAAAAGTGGTTTCCCGCACCAACACAAGTGCGAAAAGTGGTTTTTCAACACTAACACAAGTGCGAAAAGTGGTTTTTCAAAAATAACACAAGTGCAAAAAGTGTTTTTTCCACACTAATACAAGTGCAAAAGTGGTTACCTGCACCAACACAAGTGCGAAAAGTGGTTTTTCAACACTAACACAAGTGCGAAAAGTGGTTTTTCAACACTAACACAAGTGCGAAAAGTGGTTTTTCCACACTAATACAAGTGCAAAAGTGGTTTCCTGCACCAACACAAGTGCGAAAAGTGGTTTTTCAACACTAACACAAGTGCGAAAAGTGGTTTTTCAACACTAACACAAGTGCGAAAAGTGGTTTTTCCAAACTAATACAAGTACAAAAGTGGTTTTTCCACACTATCACAAGTGCGAAAAGTGGTTTCCTGCACCAACACAAGTGCAGAAAATGGTTTTTCAACACTAACACAAGTGCGAAAAGTGGTTTTTCAACACTATCACAAGTGCAAAAAGTGTTTTTTCCACACTAATACAAGTGCAAAAGTGGTTTCCTGCACCAACACCAGTGCGAAAAGTGGTTTTTCAACACTAACACAAGTGCGAAAAGTGGTTTTTCCACACTAATACAAGTGAAAAAGTGGTTTCCTGCACCAACACAAGTACGAAAAGTGGTTTTTCAACACTAACACAAGTGCGAAAAGTGGTTTTTCAACACAAACACAAGTGCGAAAAGTGGTTTTTCAACACTATCACAAGTGCAAAAAGTGTTTTTTCCACACTAATACAAGTGCAAAAGTGGTTTCCTGCACCAACACAAGTGCAAAAAGTGGTTTTTCAACACTGACACAAGTGCGAAAAGTGGTTTTTCAACACTATCACAAGTGCAAAAAGTGGTTTTTCCACACAAATACAAGTGCAAAAGTGGTTTCCTGCACCAACACAAGTGCGAAAAGTGGTTTTTCAACACTAACACAAGTGCGAAAAGTGGTTTTTCAACACTAACACAAGTGCGAAAAGTGGTTTTTCAACAGTATCACAAGTGCAAAAAGTGTTTTTTCCACACTAATACAAGTGCAAAAGTGGTTTCCTGCACCAACACAAGTGCGAAAAGTGGTTTTTCAACACTATCACAAGTGCAAAAAGTGGTTTTTCCACACTAATACAAGTGCAAAAGTGGTTTCCTGCACCAACACAAGTGCGAAAAGTGGTTTTTCAACACTAACACAAGTGCGAAAAGTGGTTTTTCCACACTATCACAAGTGCGAAAAGTGGTTTCCTGCACAAACACAAGTACGAAAAGTGGTTTTTCATCACTAACACAAGTGCGAAAAGTGGTTTTTCAACACTAACACAAGTGCAAAAGTGGTTTCCTGCACCAACACAAGTGCGAAAAGTGGTTTTTCAACACTAACACAAGTGCGAAAAGTGGTTTTCCACACTAATACAAGTGCAAAAGTGGTTTCCTGTACCAACACAAGTGCGAAAAGTGGTTTTTCAACACTAACACAAGTGGGAAAAGTGGTTTTTCAACACTAACACAAGTGCAAAAGTGGTTTCCTGCACCAACACAAGTGCGAAAAGTGGTTTTTCAACACTAACACTAGTGCAAAAAGTGGTTTTTCAACACTAACACAAGTGCGAAAAGTGGTTTTTCAACACTAACACAAGTGGGAAAAGTGGTTTTTCCACACTAATACAAGTGCAAAAGTGGTTTCCTGCACCAACACAAGTGCGAAAAGTCGTTTTTCAACACTAACACAAGTGCGAAAAGTGGTTTTTCAACACTAACACAAGTGCGAAAAGTGGTTTTTCAACACTAACACAAGTGCAAAAGTGGTTTCCTGCACCAACACAAGTGCGAAAAGTGGTTTTTCAACACTAACACAAGTGCGAAAAGTGGTTTTTCCACACTAATACAAGTGTAAAAGTGGTTTCCTGTACCAACACAAGTACGAAAAGTGGTTTTTCAACACTAACACAAGTGCGAAAAGTGGTTTTTCAACACTAACACAAGTGCAAAAGTGGTTTCCTGCACCAACACAAGTGCGAAAAGTGGTTTTTCAACACTAACACTAGTGCAAAAAGTGGTTTTTCAACACTAACACAAGTGCGAAAAGTGGTTTTTCAACACTAACACAAGTGGGAAAAGTGGTTTTTGCACACTAATACAAGTGCAAAAGTGGTTTCCTGCACCAACACAAGTGCGAAAAGTCGTTTTTCAACACTAACACAAGTGCGAAAAGTGCTTTTTCAACACTAACACAAGTGCGAAAAGTGGTTTTTCCAAACTAATAGAAGTGCAGAAGTGGTTTCCTGCACCAACACAAGTGCGAAAAGTGGTTTTGCAACACTAACACAAGTGCGAAAAGTGGTTTTTCAACACTAACACAAGTGCGAAAAGTGTTTTTTCAACACTAACACAAGTGCGAAAAGTGGTTTTTCAACACTAACACAAGTGCGAAAAGTGGTTTTTCAACACTAACACAAGTGCGAAAAGTGGTTTTTCAACACTAATACAAGTGCGAAAAGTGGTTTTTCAACACTATCACAAGTGCAAAAAGTGTTTTTTCCACACTAACACAAGTGCAAAAGTGGTTTCCTGCACCAACACAAGTTCGAAAAGTGGTTTTTCAACACTAACACAAGTGTGAAAAGTGGTTTTTCAACACTATCACAAGTGCAAAAAGTGTTTTTTCCACACTAATACAAGTGCAAAAGTGGTTTCCTGCACCAACACAAGTGCAAAAAGTGGTTTTTCAACACTCACACAAGTGTGAAAAGTGGTTTTTCAACACTAACACAAGTGCGAAAAGTGGTTTTTCAACACTAACACAAGTGCGAAAAGTGGTTTTTCAACACTAACACAAGTGCAAAAAGTGGTTTTTCAACACAAACACAAGTGCAAAAAGTGGTTTTTCAACACTAACACAAGTGCGAAAAGTGGTTTTTTAACACTAACACAAGTGCGAAAAGTGGTTTTTCCACACTAATACAAGTGCAAAAAGTGTTTTTTCCACACTAATACAAGTGCAAAAAGTGTTTTTTCCACACTAATACAAGTGCAAAAGTGGTTTCCTGCACCAACACAAGTGCGAAAAGTGGTTTTTCAACACTAACACAAGTGCGAAAAGTCGTTTTTCAACACTAACACAAGTGCGAAAATTGTTTTTTCCACACTAATACAAGTGCAAAAGTGGTTTCCTGCACCAACACAAGTGCGAAAAGTGGTTTTTCAACACTAACACAAGTGCGAAAAGTGGTTTTTCAACACTAACACAAGTGCGAAAAGTGGTTTTTCCACACTAATACAAGTGCAAAAGTGGTTTACTGCACCAAAACAAGTGCGAAAAGTGGTTTTTCAACACTAACACAAGTGCGAAAAGTGGTTTTTCAACAATATCACAAGTGCAAAAAGTGTTTTTTCCACACTAATACAAGTGCAAAAGTGGTTTCCTGCACCAACACAAGTGCGAAAAGTGGTTTTTCAACACTAACACAATTGCGAAAAGTGCTTTTTCAATAATAACACAAGTGCGAAAAGTGATTTTTCCACACTAACACAAGTGCAAAAGTGGTTACCTGCACCAACACAAGTGCGAAAAGTTGTTTTTACAAACTAATACAAGTACAAAAGTGGTTTTTCCACATTATCACAAGTGCAAAAGTGGTTTCCTGCACCAACACAAGTGCGAAAAGTGGTTTTTCAACACTAACACAAGTGCGAAAAGTGGTTTTTCAACACTAACACAAGTGCGAAAATTGTTTTTCCAAACTAATAGAAGTGCAAAAGTGGTTTCCTGCACAAACACAAGTGCGAAAAGTGGTTTTGCAACACTAACACAAGTGCGAAAAGTGGTTTTTCAACACTAACACAAGTGCGAAAAGGGGTTTTTCCACACTAATACAAGTGCAAAAGTGGTTTCCTGCACCAACACAAGTGCGAAAAGTGGTTTTTCAACACTAACACAAGTGCGAAAATTGTTTTTCCAAACTAATAGAAGTGCAAAAGTGGTTTCCTGCACAAACACAAGTGCGAAAAGTGGTTTTGCAACACTAACACAAGTGCGAAAAGTGGTTTTTCAACACTAACACAAGTGCGAAAAGTGGTTTTTCAACACTAACACAAGTGCGAAAAGTGGTTTTTCAACACTAACACAAGTGCGAAAAGTGGTTTTTCAACACTAACACAAGTGCGAAAAGTGGTTTTTCCACACTAATACAAGTGCAAAAGTGGTTTCCCGCACCAACACAAGTGCGAAAAGTGGTTTTTCAACACTAACACAAGTGCAAAAAGTGGTTTTTCAATAATAACACAAGTGCGAAATGTGTTTTTTCCACACTAATACAAGTGCAAAAGTGGTTTCCTGCACCAACACAAGTGCGAAAAGTGGTTTTTCAACACTAACACAAGTGCGAAAAGTGGTTTTTCAACACTAACACAAGTGCGATAAGCGGTTTTCCACACTAATACAAGTGCAAAAGTGGTTTCCTGCACCAACACAAGTATGAAAAGTGGTTTTTCAACACTAACACAAGTGCGAAAAGTGGTTTTTCAACACTAACACAAGTGCGAAAAGTGGTTTTTCAACACTAACACAAGTGCGAAAAGTGTTTTTTCCACACTAATACAAGTGCAAAAGTGGTTTCCCGCACCAACACAAGTGCGAAAAGTGGTTTTTCAACACTAACACAAGTGCGAAAAGTGGTTTTTCAATAATAACACAAGTGCGAAAAGTGTTTTTTCCACACTAATACAAGTGCAAAAGTGGTTACCTGCACCAACACAAGTGCGAAAAGTGGTTTTTCAACACTAACACAAGTGCGAAAAGTGGTTTTTCAACACTAACACAAGTGCGAAAAGTGGTTTTTCCACACTAATACAAGTGCAAAAGTGGTTTCCTGCACCAACACAAGTGCGAAAAGTGGTTTTTCAACACTAACACAAGTGCGAAAAGTGGTTTTTCAACACTAACACAAGTGCGAAAAGTGGTTTTTCCAAACTAATACAAGTACAAAAGTGGTTTTTCCACACTATCACAAGTGCGAAAAGTGGTTTCCTGCACCAACACAAGTGCAGAAAATGGTTTTTCAACACTAACACAAGTGCGAAAAGTGGTTTTTCAACACTATCACAAGTGCAAAAAGTGTTTTTTCCACACTAATACAAGTGCAAAAGTGGTTTCCTGCACCAACACAAGTGCGAAAAGTGGTTTTTCAACACTAACACAAGTGCGAAAAGTGGTTTTTCCACACTAATACAAGTGAAAAAGTGGTTTCCTGCACCAACACAAGTACGAAAAGTGGTTTTTCAACACTAACACAAGTGCGAAAAGTGGTTTTTCAACACAAACACAAGTGCGAAAAGTGGTTTTTCAACACTATCACAAGTGCAAAAAGTGTTTTTTCCACACTAATACAAGTGCAAAAGTGGTTTCCTGCACCAACACAAGTGCAAAAAGTGGTTTTTCAACACTGACACAAGTGCGAAAAGTGGTTTTTCAACACTATCACAAGTGCAAAAAGTGGTTTTTCCACACAAATACAAGTGCAAAAGTGGTTTCCTGCACCAACACAAGTGCGAAAAGTGGTTTTTCAACACTAACACAAGTGCGAAAAGTGGTTTTTCAACACTAACACAAGTGCGAAAAGTGGTTTTTCAACAGTATCACAAGTGCAAAAAGTGTTTTTTCCACACTAATACAAGTGCAAAAGTGGTTTCCTGCACCAACACAAGTGCGAAAAGTGGTTTTTCAACACTATCACAAGTGCAAAAAGTGGTTTTTCCACACTAATACAAGTGCAAAAGTGGTTTCCTGCACCAACACAAGTGCGAAAAGTGGTTTTTCAACACTAACACAAGTGCGAAAAGTGGTTTTTCCACACTATCACAAGTGCGAAAAGTGGTTTCCTGCACAAACACAAGTACGAAAAGTGGTTTTTCATCACTAACACAAGTGCGAAAAGTGGTTTTTCAACACTAACACAAGTGCAAAAGTGGTTTCCTGCACCAACACAAGTGCGAAAAGTGGTTTTTCAACACTAACACAAGTGCGAAAAGTGGTTTTCCACACTAATACAAGTGCAAAAGTGGTTTCCTGTACCAACACAAGTGCGAAAAGTGGTTTTTCAACACTAACACAAGTGGGAAAAGTGGTTTTTCAACACTAACACAAGTGCAAAAGTGGTTTCCTGCACCAACACAAGTGCGAAAAGTGGTTTTTCAACACTAACACTAGTGCAAAAAGTGGTTTTTCAACACTAACACAAGTGCGAAAAGTGGTTTTTCAACACTAACACAAGTGGGAAAAGTGGTTTTTCCACACTAATACAAGTGCAAAAGTGGTTTCCTGCACCAACACAAGTGCGAAAAGTCGTTTTTCAACACTAACACAAGTGCAAAAAGTGGTTTTTCAACACTAACACAAGTGCGAAAAGTGGTTTTTCAACACTAACACAAGTGCAAAAGTGGTTTCCTGCACCAACACAAGTGCGAAAAGTGGTTTTTCAACACTAACACAAGTGCGAAAAGTGGTTTTTCCACACTAATACAAGTGTAAAAGTGGTTTCCTGTACCAACACAAGTACGAAAAGTGGTTTTTCAACACTAACACAAGTGCGAAAAGTGGTTTTTCAACACTAACACAAGTGCAAAAGTGGTTTCCTGCACCAACACAAGTGCGAAAAGTGGTTTTTCAACACTAACACTAGTGCAAAAAGTGGTTTTTCAACACTAACACAAGTGCGAAAAGTGGTTTTTCAACACTAACACAAGTGGGAAAAGTGGTTTTTGCACACTAATACAAGTGCAAAAGTGGTTTCCTGCACCAACACAAGTGCGAAAAGTCGTTTTTCAACACTAACACAAGTGCGAAAAGTGCTTTTTCAACACTAACACAAGTGCGAAAAGTGGTTTTTCCAAACTAATAGAAGTGCAAAAGTGGTTTCCTGCACCAACACAAGTGCGAAAAGTGGTTTTGCAACACTAACACAAGTGCGAAAAGTGGTTTTTCAACACTAACACAAGTGCGAAAAGTGGTTTTTCCACACTAATACAAGTGCAAAAGTGGTTTCCTGCACCAACACAAGTGAGAAAAGTGGTTTTTCAACACTAACACAAGTGCGAAAAGTGTTTTTTCAATAATAACACAAGTGCGAAAAGTGATTTTTCCACAATAACACAAGTGCAAAAGTGGTTTCCTGCACCAACACAAGTGCGAACAGTGGTTTTTCAACACTAACACAATTGCGAAAAGTGGTTTTTCAACACTAACACAAGTGCGAAAAGTGGTTTCCTGCAACAACACAAGTGCGAAAAGTGGTTTTTCAACACTAACACAAGTGCGAAAAGTGGTTTTTCAACACTATCACAAGTGCAAAAAGTGTTTTTTCCACACTAATACAAGTGCAAAAGTGGTTTCCTGCACCAACACAAGTGCAAAAAGTGGTTTTTCAACACTAACACAAGTGCGAAAAGTGGTTTTTCAACACTATCACAAGTGCAAAAAGTGTTTTTTCCACACTAATACAAGTGCAAAAGTGGTTTCCTGCACCAACACAAGTGCAAAAAGTGGTTTTTCAACACTAACACAAGTGCGAAAAGTGGTTTTTCAACACTAACACAAGTGCGAAAAGTGGTTTTTCAACACTATCACAAGTGCGAAAAGTGGTTTTTCAACACTATCACAAGTGCAAAAAGTGGTTTTTCCACACTAATACAAGTGCAAAAGTGGTTTCCTGCACCAACACAAGTTCGAAAAGTGGTTTTTCAACACTAACACAAGTGCGAAAAGTGGTTTTTCAACACTATCACAAGTGCAAAAAGTGTTTTTTCCACACTAATACAAGTGCAAAAGTGGTTTCCTGCACCAACACAAGTGCGAAAAGTCGTTTTTCAACACTAACACAAGTGCGAAAAGTGCTTTTTCAATAATAACACAAGTGCGAAAAGTGATTTTTCCACACTAACACAAGTGCAAAAGTGGTTTCCTGCACCAACACAAGTGCAAACAGTGGTTTTTCAACACTAACACAATTGCGAAAAGTGGTTTTTCAACACTAACACAAGTGCGAAAAGTGGTTTCCTGCAACAACACAAGTGCGAAAAGTGGTTTTTCAACACTAACACAAGTGCAAAAAGTGGTTTTTCAACACTATCACAAGTGCAAAAAGTGTTTTTTCCACACTAATACAAGTGCAAAAGTGGTTTCCTGCACCAACACAAGTGCAAAAAGTGGATTTTCAACACTAACACAAGTGCGAAAAGTGGTTTTTCAACACTATCACAAGTGCAAAAAGTGTTTTTTCCACACTAATACAAGTGCAAAAGTGGTTTCCTGCACCAACACAAGTGCAAAAAGTGGTTTTTCAACACTAACACAAGTGCGAAAAGTGGTTTTTCAAAACTAACACAAGTGCGAAAAGTGGTTTTTCAACACTATCACAAGTGCGAAAAGTGGTTTTTCAACACTATCACAAGTGCAAAAAGTGGTTTTTCCACACTAATACAAGTGCAAAAGTGGTTTCCTGCACCAACACAAGTTCGAAAAGTGGTTTTTCAACACTAACACAAGTGCGAAAAGTGGTTTTTCAACACTATCACAAGTGCAAAAAGTGTTTTTTCCACACTAATACAAGTGCAAAAGTGGTTTCCTGCACCAACACAAGTGCGAAAAGTGGTTTTTCAACACTAACACAAGTGCGAAAAGTGCTTTTTCAACACTAACACAAGTGCGAAAAGTGGTTTTTCCAAACTAATAGAAGTGCAAAAGTGGTTTCCTGCACCAACACAAGTGCGAAAAGTGGTTTTGCAACACTAACACAAGTGCGAAAAGTGGTTTTTCAACACTAACACAAGTGCGAAAAGTGGTTTTTCCACACTAATACAAGTGCAAAAGTGGTTTCCTGCACCAACACAAGTTAGAAAAGTGGTTTTTCAACACTAACACAAGTGTGAAAAGTGCTTTTTCAATAATAACACAAGTGCGAAAAGTGATTTTTCCACACTAACACAAGTGCAAAAGTGGTTTCCTGCACCAACACAAGTGCGAACAGTGGTTTTTCAACACTAACACAATTGCGAAAAGTGGTTTTTCAACACTAACACAAGTGCGAAAAGTGGTTTCCTGCAACAACACAAGTGCGAAAAGTGGTTTTTCAACACTAACACAAGTGCGAAAAGTGGTTTTTCAACACTATCACAAGTGCAAAAAGTGTTTTTTCCACACTAATACAAGTGCAAAAGTGATTTCCTGCACCAACACAAGTGCAAAAAGTGGTTTTTCAACACTAACACAAGTGCGAAAAGTGGTTTTTCAACACTATCACAAGTGCAAAAAGTGTTTTTTCCACACTAATACAAGTGCAAAAGTGGTTTCCTGCACCAACACAAGTGCAAAAAGTGGTTTTTCAACACTAACACAAGTGCGAAAAGTTGTTTTTCAACACTAACACAAGTGCGAAAAGTGGTTTTTCAACACTATCACAAGTGCGAAAAGTGGTTTTTCAACACTATCACAAGTGCAAAAGTGGTTTTTCCACACTAATACAAGTGCAAAAGTGGTTTCCTGCACAAACACAAGTTCGAAAAGTGGTTTTTCAACACTAACACAAGGGCGAAAAGTGGTTTTTCAACACTATCACAAGTGCAAAAAGTGTTTTTTCCACACTAATACAAGTGCAAAAGTGGTTTCCTGCACCAACACAAGTGCGAAAAGTCGTTTTTCAACACTAACACAAGTGCGAAAAGTGCTTTTTCAATAATAACACAAGTGCAAAAAGTGATTTTTCCACACTAACACAAGTGCAAAAGTGGTTTCCTGCACCAACACAAGTGCGAAAAGTGGTTTTTCAACACTATCACAAGTGCGAAAAGTGGTTTTTCAACACTATCACAAGTGCAAAAAGTGTTTTTTCCACACTAATACAAGTGCAAAAGTGGTTTCCTGCACCAACACAAGTTCGAAATGTGGTTTTTCAACACTAACACAAGTGCGAAAAGTGGTTTTTCAACACTATCACAAGTGCAAAAAGTGTTTTTTCCACACTAATACAAGTGCAAAAGTGGTTTCCTGCACCAACACAAGTGCGAAAAGTCGTTTTTCAACACTAACACAAGTGCGAAAAGTGCTTTTTCAATAATAACACAAGTGCGAAAAGTGATTTTTCCACACTAACACAAGTGCAAAAGTGGTTTCCTGCACCAACACAAGTGCGAACAGTGGTTTTTCAACACTAACACAATTGCGAAAAGTGGTTTTTCAACACTAACACAAGTGCGAAAAGTGGTTTCCTGCAACAACACAAGTGCGAAAAGTGGTTTTTCAACACTAACACAAGTGCGAAAAGTGGTTTTTCAACACTATCACAAGTGCAAAAAGTGTTTTTTCCACACTAATACAAGTGCAAAAGTGGTTTCCTGCACCAACACAAGTGCAAAAAGTGGTTTTTCAACACTAACACAAGTGCGAAAAGTGGTTTTTCAACACTATCACAAGTGCAAAAAGTGTTTTTTCCACACTAATACAAGTGCAAAAGTGGTTTCCTGCACCAACACAAGTGCAAAAAGTGGTTTTTCAACACTAACACAAGTGCGAGAAGTGGTTTTTCAACACTAACACAAGTGCGAAAAGTGGTTTTTCAACACTATCACAAGTGCGAAAAGTGGTTTTTCAACACTATCACAAGTGCAAAAAGTGGTTTTTCCACACTAATACAAGTGCAAAAGTGGTTTCCTGCACAAACACAAGTTCGAAAAGTGGTTTTTCAACACTAAAACAAGTGCGAAAAGTGGTTTTTCAACACTATCACAAGTGCAAAAAGTGTTTTTTCCACACTAATACAAGTGCAAAAGTGGTTTCCTGCACCAACACAAGTGCGAAAAGTGGTTTTTCAACACTAACACAAGTGCGAAAAGTGCTTTTTCAACACTAACACAAGTGCAAAAAGTGGTTTTTCCAAACTAATAGAAGTGCAAAAGTGGTTTCCTGCACCAACACAAGTGCGAAAAGTGGTTTTGCAACACTAACACAAGTGCGAAAAGTGGTTTTTCAACACTAACACAAGTGCGAAAAGTGGTTTTTCCACACTAATACAAGTGCAAAAGTGGTTTCCTGCACCAACACAAGTGAGAAAAGTGGTTTTTCAACACTAACACAAGTGCGAAAAGTGCTTTTTCAATAATAACACAAGTGCGAAAAGTGATTTTTCCACACTAACACAAGTGCAAAAGTGGTTTCCTGCACCAACACAAGTGCGAACAGTGGTTTTTCAACACTAACACAATTGCGAAAAGTGGTTTTTCAACACTAACACAAGTGCGAAAAGTGGTTTCCTGCAACAACACAAGTGCGAAAAGTGGTTTTTCAACACTAACACAAGTGCGAAAAGTGGTTTTTGAACACTATCACAAGTGCAAAAAGTGTTTTTTCCACACTAATACAAGTGCAAAAGTGGTTTCCTGCACCAACACAAGTGCAAAAAGTGGTTTTTCAACACTAACACAAGTGCGAAAAGTGGTTTTTCAACACTATCACAAGTGCAAAAAGTGTTTTTTCCACACTAATGCAAGTGCAAAAGTGGTTTCCTGCACCAACACAAGTGCAAAAAGTGGTTTTTCAACACTAACACAAGTGCGAAAAGTGGTTTTTCAACACTAACACAAGTGCGAAAAGTGGTTTTTCAACACTATCACAAGTGCGAAAAGTGGTTTTTCAACACTATCACAAGTGCAAAAAGTGGTTTTTCCACACTAATACAAGTGCAAAAGTGGTTTCCTGCACCAACACAAGTTCGAAAAGTGGTTTTTCAACACTAACACAAGTACGAAAAGTGGTTTTTCAACACTATCACAAGTGCAAAAAGTGTTTTTTCCACACTAATACAAGTGTAAAAGTGGTTTCCTGCACCAACACAAGTGCGAAAAGTCGTTTTTCAACACTAACACAAGTGCGAAAAGTGCTTTTTCAATAATAACACAAGTGCGAAAAGTGATTTTTCCACACTAACACAAGTGCAAAAGTGGTTTCCTGCACCAACACAAGTGCGAACAGTGGTTTTTCAACACTAACACAATTGCGAAAAGTGGTTTTTCAACACTAACACAAGTGCGAAAAGTGGTTTCCTGCAACAACACAAGTGCGAAAAGTGGTTTTTCAACACTAACACAAGTGCGAAAAGTGGTTTTTCAACACTATCACAAGTGCAAAAAGTGTTTTTTCCACACTAATACAAGTGCAAAAGTGGTTTCCTGCACCAACACAAGTGCAAAAAGTGGTTTTTCAACACTAACACAAGTGCCAAAAGTGGTTTTTCAACACTAGCACAAGTGCAAAAAGTGTTTTTTCCACACTAATACAAGTGCAAAAGTGGTTTCCTGCACCAACACAAGTGCAAAAAGTGGTTTTTCAACACTAACACAAGTGCGAAAAGTGGTTTTTCAACACTAACACAAGTGCGAAAAGTGGTTTTTCAACACTATCACAAGTGCGAAAAGTGGTTTTTCAACACTATCACAAGTGCAAAAAGTGGTTTTTCCACACTAATACAAGTGCAAAAGTGGTTTCCTGCACCAACACAAGTTCGAAAAGTGGTTTTTCAACACTAACACAAGTGCAAAAAGTGGTTTTTCAACACTATCACAAGTGCAAAAAGTGTTTATTCCACACTAATACAAGTGCAAAAGTGGTTTCCTGCACCAACACAAGTGCGAAAAGTGGTTTTTCAACACTAACACAAGTGCGAAAAGTGGTTTTTCAACACTAACACAAGTGCGAAAAGTGGTTTTTCCACACTAATACAAGTGAAAAAGTGGTTTCCTGCACCAACACAAGTACGAAAAGTGGTTTTTCAACACTAACACAAGTGCGAAAAGTGGTTTTTCAACACAAACACAAGTGCGAAAAGTGGTTTTTCAACACTATCACAAGTGCAAAAAGTGTTTTTTCCACACCAATACAAGTGCAAAAGTGGTTTCCTGCACCAACACAAGTGCAAAAAGTGGTTTTTCAACACTGACACAAGTGCGAAAAGTGGTTTTTCAACACTATCACAAGTGCAAAAAGTGGTTTTTCCACACAAATACAAGTGCAAAAGTGGTTTCCTGCACCAACACAAGTGCGAAAAGTGGTTTTTCAACACTAACACAAGTGCGAAAAGTGGTTTTTCAACACTAACACAAGTGCGAAAAGTGGTCTTTCAACAGTATCACAAGTGCAAAAAGTGTTTTTTCCACACTAATACAAGTGCAAAAGTGGTTTCCTGCACCAACACAAGTGTGAAAAGTGGTTTTTCAACACTATCACAAGTGCAAAAAGTGGTTTTTCCACACTAATACAAGTGCAAAAGTGGTTTCCTGCACCAACACAAGTGCGAAAAGTGGTTTTTCAACACTAACACAAGTGCGAAAAGTGGTTTTTCCACACTATCACAAGTGCGAAAAGTGGTTTCCTGCACAAACACAAGTACGAAAAGTGGTTTTTCAACACTAACACAAGTGCGAAAAGTGGTTTTTCAACACTAACACAAGTGCAAAAGTGGTTTCCTGCACCAACACAAGTGCGAAAAGTGGTTTTTCAACACTAACACAAGTGCGAAAAGTGGTTTTTCCACACTAATACAAGTGCAAAAGTGGTTTCCTGTACCAACACAAGTGCGAAAAGTGGTTTTTCAACACTAACACAAGTGCAAAAAGTGGTTTTTCAACACTAACACAAGTGCAAAAGTGGTTTCCTGCACCAACACAAGTGCGAAAAGTGGTTTTTCAACACTAACACTAGTGCAAAAAGTGGTTTTTCAACACTAACACAAGTGCGAAAAGTGGTTTTTCAACACTAACACAAGTGGGAAAAGTGGTTTTTCCACACTAATACAAGTGCAAAAGTGGTTTCCTGCACCAACACAAGTGCGAAAAGTCGTTTTTCAACACTAACACAAGTGCGAAAAGTGGTTTTTCAACACTAACACAAGTGCGAAAAGTGGTTTTTCAACACTAACACAAGTGCAAAAGTGGTTTTCTGCATCAACACAAGTGCGAAAAGTGGTTTTTCAACACTAACACAAGTGCGAAAAGTGGTTTTTCAACACTAACACAAGTGCGAAAAGTGGTTTTTCAACACTATCACAAGTGCGAAAAGTGGTTTTTCAACACTATCACAAGTGCAAAAAGTGGTTTTTCCACACTAATACAAGTGCAAAAGTGGTTTCCTGCACCAACACAAGTTCGAAAAGTGGTTTTTCAACACTAACACAAGTACGAAAAGTGGTTTTTCAACACTATCACAAGTGCAAAAAGTGTTTTTTCCACACTAATACAAGTGTAAAAGTGGTTTCCTGCACCAACACAAGTGCGAAAAGTCGTTTTTCAACACTAACACAAGTGCGAAAAGTGCTTTTTCAATAATAACACAAGTGCGAAAAGTGATTTTTCCACACTAACACAAGTGCAAAAGTGGTTTCCTGCACCAACACAAGTGCGAACAGTGGTTTTTCAACACTAACACAATTGCGAAAAGTGGTTTTTCAACACTAACACAAGTGCGAAAAGTGGTTTCCTGCAACAACACAAGTGCGAAAAGTGGTTTTTCAACACTAACACAAGTGCGAAAAGTGGTTTTTCAACACTATCACAAGTGCAAAAAGTGTTTTTTCCACACTAATACAAGTGCAAAAGTGGTTTCCTGCACCAACACAAGTGCAAAAAGTGGTTTTTCAACACTAACACAAGTGCGAAAAGTGGTTTTTCAACACTAGCACAAGTGCAAAAAGTGTTTTTTCCACACTAATACAAGTGCAAAAGTGGTTTCCTGCACCAACACAAGTGCAAAAAGTGGTTTTTCAACACTAACACAAGTGCGAAAAGTGGTTTTTCAACACTAACACAAGTGCGAAAAGTGGTTTTTCAACACTATCACAAGTGCGAAAAGTGGTTTTTCAACACTATCACAAGTGCAAAAAGTGGTTTTTCCACACTAATACAAGTGCAAAAGTGGTTTCCTGCACCAACACAAGTTCGAAAAGTGGTTTTTCAACACTAACACAAGTGCGAAAAGTGGTTTTTCAACACTATCACAAGTGCAAAAAGTGTTTTTTCCACACTAATACAAGTGCAAAAGTGGTTTCCTGCACCAACACAAGTGCGAAAAGTGGTTTTTCAACACTAACACAAGTGCGAAAAGTGGTTTTTCAACACTAACACAAGTGCGAAAAGTGGTTTTTCCACACTAATACAAGTGAAAAAGTGGTTTCCTGCACCAACACAAGTACGAAAAGTGGTTTTTCAACACTAACACAAGTGCGAAAAGTGGTTTTTCAACACAAACACAAGTGCGAAAAGTGGTTTTTCAACACTATCACAAGTGCAAAAAGTGTTTTTTCCACACTAATACAAGTGCAAAAGTGGTTTCCTGCACCAACACAAGTGCAAAAAGTGGTTTTTCAACACTGACACAAGTGCGAAAAGTGGTTTTTCAACACTATCACAAGTGCAAAAAGTGGTTTTTCCACACAAAGACAAGTGCAAAAGTGGTTTCCTGCACCAACACAAGTGCGAAAAGTGGTTTTTCAACACTAACACAAGTGCGAAAAGTGGTTTTTCAACACTAACACAAGTGCGAAAAGTGGTCTTTCAACAGTATCACAAGTGCAAAAAGTGTTTTTTCCACACTAATACAAGTGCAAAAGTGGTTTCCTGCACCAACACAAGTGTGAAAAGTGGTTTTTCAACACTATCACAAGTGCAAAAAGTGGTTTTTCCACACTAATACAAGTGCAAAAGTGGTTTCCTGCACCAACACAAGTGCGAAAAGTGGTTTTTCAACACTAACACAAGTGCGAAAAGTGGTTTTTCCACACTATCACAAGTGCGAAAAGTGGTTTCCTGCACAAACACAAGTACGAAAAGTGGTTTTTCAACACTAACACAAGTGCGAAAAGTGGTTTTTCAACACTAACACAAGTGCAAAAGTGGTTTCCTGCACCAACACAAGTGCGAAAAGTGGTTTTTCAACACTAACACAAGTGCGAAAAGTGGTTTTTCCACACTAATACAAGTGCAAAAGTGGTTTCCTGTACCAACACAAGTGCGAAAAGTGGTTTTTCAACACTAACACAAGTGCGAAAAGTGGTTTTTCAACACTAACACAAGTGCAAAAGTGGTTTCCTGCACCAACACAAGTGCGAAAAGTGGTTTTTCAACACTAACACTAGTGCAAAAAGTGGTTTTTCAACACTAACACAAGTGCGAAAAGTGGGTTTTTCAACACTAACACAAGTGGGAAAAGTGGTTTTTCCACACTAATACAAGTGCAAAAGTGGTTTCCTGCACCAACACAAGTGCGAAAAGTCGTTTTTCAACACTAACACAAGTGCGAAAAGTGGTTTTTCAACACTAACACAAGTGCGAAAAGTGGTTTTTCAACACTAACACAAGTGCAAAAGTGGTTTTCTGCATCAACACAAGTGCGAAAAGTGGTTTTTCAACACTAACACAAGTGCGAAAAGTGGTTTTTCCACACTAATACAAGTGCAAAAGTGGTTTCCTGTACCAACACAAGTGCAAAAAGTGGTTTTTCAACACTAACACAAGTGCGAAAAGTGGTTTTTCAACACTATCACAAGTGCGAAAAGTGGTTTTTCAACACTATCACAAGTGCAAAAGTGGTTTTTCCACACTAATACAAGTGCAAAAGTGGTTTCCTGCACCAACACAAGTTCGAAAAGTGGTTTTTCAACACTAACACAAGGGCGAAAAGTGGTTTTTCAACACTATCACAAGTGCAAAAAGTGTTTTTTCCACACTAATACAAGTGCAAAAGTGGTTTCCTGCACCAACACAAGTGCGAAAAGTCGTTTTTCAACACTAACACAAGTGCGAAAAGTGCTTTTTCAATAATAACACAAGTGCAAAAAGTGATTTTTCCACACTAACACAAGTGCAAAAGTGGTTTCCTGCACCAACACAAGTGCGAAAAGTGGTTTTTCAACACTATCACAAGTGCGAAAAGTGGTTTTTCAACACTATCACAAGTGCAAAAAGTGGTTTTTCCACACTATTACAAGTGCAAAAGTGGTTTCCTGCACCAACACAAGTTCGAAATGTGGTTTTTCAACACTAACACAAGTGCGAAAAGTGGTTTTTCAACACTATCACAAGTGCAAAAAGTGTTTTTTCCACACTAATACAAGTGCAAAAGTGGTTTCCTGCACCAACACAAGTGCGAAAAGTCGTTTTTCAACACTAACACAAGTGCGAAAAGTGCTTTTTCAATAATAACACAAGTGCGAAAAGTGATTTTTCCACACTAACACAAGTGCAAAAGTGGTTTCCTGCACCAACACAAGTGCGAACAGTGGTTTTTCAACACTAACACAATTGCGAAAAGTGGTTTTTCAACACTAACACAAGTGCGAAAAGTGGTTTCCTGCAACAACACAAGTGCGAAAAGTGGTTTTTCAACACTAACACAAGTGCGAAAAGTGGTTTTTCAACACTATCACAAGTGCAAAAAGTGTTTTTTCCACACTAATACAAGTGCAAAAGTGGTTTCCTGCACCAACACAAGTGCAAAAAGTGGTTTTTCAACACTAACACAAGTGCGAAAAGTGGTTTTTCAACACTATCACAAGTGCAAAAAGTGTTTTTTCCACACTAATACAAGTGCAAAAGTGGTTTCCTGCACCAACACAAGTGCAAAAAGTGGTTTTTCAACACTAACACAAGTGCGAGAAGTGGTTTTTCAACACTAACACAAGTGCGAAAAGTGGTTTTTCAACACTATCACAAGTGCGAAAAGTGGTTTTTCAACACTATCACAAGTGCAAAAAGTGGTTTTTCCACACTAATACAAGTGCAAAAGTGGTTTCCTGCACAAACACAAGTTCGAAAAGTGGTTTTTCAACACTAACACAAGTGCGAAAAGTGGTTTTTCAACACTATCACAAGTGCAAAAAGTGTTTTTTCCACACTAATACAAGTGCAAAAGTGGTTTCCTGCACCAACACAAGTGCGAAAAGTGGTTTTTCAACACTAACACAAGTGCGAAAAGTGCTTTTTCAACACTAACACAAGTGCAAAAAGTGGTTTTTCCAAACTAATAGAAGTGCAAAAGTGGTTTCCTGCACCAACACAAGTGCGAAAAGTGGTTTTGCAACACTAACACAAGTGCGAAAAGTGGTTTTTCAACACTAACACAAGTGCGAAAAGTGGTTTTTCCACACTAATACAAGTGCAAAAGTGGTTTCCTGCACCAACACAAGTGAGAAAAGTGGTTTTTCAACACTAACACAAGTGCGAAAAGTGCTTTTTCAATAATAACACAAGTGCGAAAAGTGATTTTTCCACACTAACACAAGTGCAAAAGTGGTTTCCTGCACCAACACAAGTGCGAACAGTGGTTTTTCAACACTAACACAATTGCGAAAAGTGGTTTTTCAACACTAACACAAGTGCGAAAAGTGGTTTCCTGCAACAACACAAGTGCGAAAAGTGGTTTTTCAACACTAACACAAGTGCGAAAAGTGGTTTTTCAACACTATGACAAGTGCAAAAAGTGTTTTTTCCACACTAATACAAGTGCAAAAGTGGTTTCCTGCACCAACACAAGTGCAAAAAGTGGTTTTTCAACACTAACACAAGTGCGAAAAGTGGTTTTTCAACACTATCACAAGTGCAAAAAGTGTTTTTTCCACACTAATGCAAGTGCAAAAGTGGTTTCCTGCACCAACACAAGTGCAAAAAGTGGTTTTTCAACACTAACACAAGTGCGAAAAGTGGTTTTTCAACACTAACACAAGTGCGAAAAGTGGTTTTTCAACACTATCACAAGTGCAAAAAGTGGTTTTTCCACACTAATACAAGTGCAAAAGTGGTTTCCTGCACCAACACAAGTTCGAAAAGTGGTTTTTCAACACTAACACAAGTACGAAAAGTGGTTTTTCAACACTATCACAAGTGCAAAAAGTGTTTTTTCCACACTAATACAAGTGTAAAAGTGGTTTCCTGCACCAAAACAAGTGCGAAAAGTCGTTTTTCAACACTAACACAAGTGCGAAAAGTGCTTTTTCAATAATAACACAAGTGCGAAAAGTGATTTTTCCACACTAACACAAGTGCAAAAGTGGTTTCCTGCACCAACACAAGTGCGAACAGTGGTTTTTCAACACTAACACAATTGCGAAAAGTGGTTTTTCAACACTAACACAAGTGCGAAAAGTGGTTTCCTGCAACAACACAAGTGCGAAAAGTGGTTTTTCAACACTAACACAAGTGCGAAAAGTGGTTTTTCAACACTATCACAAGTGCAAAAAGTGTTTTTTCCACACTAATACAAGTGCAAAAGTGGTTTCCTGCACCAACACAAGTGCAAAAAGTGGTTTTTCAACACTAACACAAGTGCGAAAAGTGGTTTTTCAACACTAGCACAAGTGCAAAAAGTGTTTTTTCCACACTAATACAAGTGCAAAAGTGGTTTCCTGCACCAACACAAGTGCAAAAAGTGGTTTTTCAACACTAACACAAGTGCGAAAAGTGGTTTTTCAACACTAACACAAGTGCGAAAAGTGGTTTTTCAACACTATCACAAGTGCGAAAAGTGGTTTTTCAACACTATCACAAGTGCAAAAAGTGGTTTTTCCACACTAATACAAGTGCAAAAGTGGTTTCCTGCACCAACACAAGTTCGAAAAGTGGTTTTTCAACACTAACACAAGTGCGAAAAGTGGTTTTTCAACACTATCACAAGTGCAAAAAGTGTTTTTTCCACACTAATACAAGTGCAAAAGTGGTTTCCTGCACCAACACAAGTGCGAAAAGTGGTTTTTCAACACTAACACAAGTGCGAAAAGTGGTTTTTCAACACTAACACAAGTGCGAAAAGTGGTTTTTCCACACTAATACAAGTGAAAAAGTGGTTTCCTGCACCAACACAAGTACGAAAAGTGGTTTTTCAACACTAACACAAGTGCGAAAAGTGGTTTTTCAACACAAACACAAGTGCGAAAAGTGGTTTTTCAACACTATCACAAGTGCAAAAAGTGTTTTTTCCACACTAATACAAGTGCAAAAGTGGTTTCCTGCACCAACACAAGTGCAAAAAGTGGTTTTTCAACACTGACACAAGTGCGAAAAGTGGTTTTTCAACACTATCACAAGTGCAAAAAGTGGTTTTTCCACACAAATACAAGTGCAAAAGTGGTTTCCTGCACCAACACAAGTGCGAAAAGTGGTTTTTCAACACTAACACAAGTGCGAAAAGTGGTTTTTCAACACTAACACAAGTGCGAAAAGTGGTCTTTCAACAGTATCACAAGTGCAAAAAGTGTTTTTTCCACACTAATACAAGTGCAAAAGTGGTTTCCTGCACCAACACAAGTGTGAAAAGTGGTTTTTCAACACTATCACAAGTGCAAAAAGTGGTTTTTCCACACTAATACAAGTGCAAAAGTGGTTTCCTGCACCAACACAAGTGCGAAAAGTGGTTTTTCAACACTAACACAAGTGCGAAAAGTGGTTTTTCCACACTATCACAAGTGCGAAAAGTGGTTTCCTGCACAAACACAAGTACGAAAAGTGGTTTTTCAACACTAACACAAGTGCGAAAAGTGGTTTTTCAACACTAACACAAGTGCAAAAGTGGTTTCCTGCACCAACACAAGTGCGAAAAGTGGTTTTTCAACACTAACACAAGTGCGAAAAGTGGTTTTTCCACACTAATACAAGTGCAAAAGTGGTTTCCTGTACCAACACAAGTGCGAAAAGTGGTTTTTCAACACTAACACAAGTGCGAAAAGTGGTTTTTCAACACTAACACAAGTGCAAAAGTGGTTTCCTGCACCAACACAAGTGCGAAAAGTGGTTTTTCAACACTAACACTAGTGCAAAAAGTGGTTTTTCAACACTAACACAAGTGCGAAAAGTGGTTTTTCAACACTAACACAAGTGGGAAAAGTGGTTTTTCCACACTAATACAAGTGCAAAAGTGGTTTCCTGCACCAACACAAGTGCAAAAAGTGGTTTTTCAACACTAACACAAGTGCGAAAAGTGGTTTTTCAACACTAACACAAGTGCGAAAAGTGGTTTTTCAACACTATCACAAGTGCGAAAAGTGGTTTTTCAACACTATCACAAGTGCAAAAAGTGGTTTTTCCACACTAATACAAGTGCAAAAGTGGTTTCCTGCACCAACACAAGTTCGAAAAGTGGTTTTTCAACAATAACACAAGTGCGAAAAGTGGTTTTTCAACACTATCACAAGTGCAAAAAGTGTTTTTTCCACACTAATACAAGTGCAAAAGTGGTTTCCTGCACCAACACAAGTGCGAAAAGTGGTTTTTCAACACTAACACAAGTGCGAAAAGTGGTTTTTCAACACTAACACAAGTGCGAAAAGTGGTTTTTCCACACTAATACAAGTGAAAAAGTGGTTTCCTGCACCAACACAAGTACGAAAAGTGGTTTTTCAACACTAACACAAGTGCGAAAAGTGGTTTTTCAACACAAACACAAGTGCGAAAAGTGGTTTTTCAACACTATCACAAGTGCAAAAAGTGTTTTTTCCACACTAATACAAGTGCAAAAGTGGTTTCCTGCACCAACACAAGTGCAAAAAGTGGTTTTTCAACACTGACACAAGTGCGAAAAGTGGTTTTTCAACACTATCACAAGTGCAAAAAGTGGTTTTTCCACACAAAGACAAGTGCAAAAGTGGTTTCCTGCACCAACACAAGTGCGAAAAGTGGTTTTTCAACACTAACACAAGTGCGAAAAGTGGTTTTTCAACACTAACACAAGTGCGAAAAGTGGTCTTTCAACAGTATCACAAGTGCAAAAAGTGTTTTTTCCACACTAATACAAGTGCAAAAGTGGTTTCCTGCACCAACACAAGTGTGAAAAGTGGTTTTTCAACACTATCACAAGTGCAAAAAGTGGTTTTTCCACACTAATACAAGTGCAAAAGTGGTTTCCTGCACCAACACAAGTGCGAAAAGTGGTTTTTCAACACTAACACAAGTGCGAAAAGTGGTTTTTCCACACTATCACAAGTGCGAAAAGTGGTTTCCTGCACAAACACAAGTACGAAAAGTGGTTTTTCAACACTAACACAAGTGCGAAAAGTGGTTTTTCAACACTAACACAAGTGCAAAAGTGGTTTCCTGCACCAACACAAGTGCGAAAAGTGGTTTTTCAACACTAACACAAGTGCGAAAAGTGGTTTTTCCACACTAATACAAGTGCAAAAGTGGTTTCCTGTACCAACACAAGTGCGAAAAGTGGTTTTTCAACACTAACACAAGTGCGAAAAGTGGTTTTTCAACACTAACACAAGTGCAAAAGTGGTTTCCTGCACCAACACAAGTGCGAAAAGTGGTTTTTCAACACTAACACTAGTGCAAAAAGTGGTTTTTCAACACTAACACAAGTGCGAAAAGTGGTTTTTCAACACTAACACAAGTGGGAAAAGTGGTTTTTCCACACTAATACAAGTGCAAAAGTGGTTTCCTGCACCAACACAAGTGCGAAAAGTCGTTTTTCAACACTAACACAAGTGCGAAAAGTGGTTTTTCAACACTAACACAAGTGCGAAAAGTGGTTTTTCAACACTAACACAAGTGCAAAAGTGGTTTTCTGCATCAACACAAGTGCGAAAAGTGGTTTTTCAACACTAACACAAGTGCGAAAAGTGGTTTTTCCACACTAATACAAGTGCAAAAGTGGTTTCCTGTACCAACACAAGTGCAAAAAGTGGTTTTTCAACACTAACACAAGTGCGAAAAGTGGTTTTTCAACACTATCACAAGTGCGAAAAGTGGTTTTTCAACACTATCACAAGTGCAAAAGTGGTTTTTCCACACTAATACAAGTGCAAAAGTGGTTTCCTGCACCAACACAAGTTCGAAAAGTGGTTTTTCAACACTAACACAAGGGCGAAAAGTGGTTTTTCAACACTATCACAAGTGCAAAAAGTGTTTTTTCCACACTAATACAAGTGCAAAAGTGGTTTCCTGCACCAACACAAGTGCGAAAAGTCGTTTTTCAACACTAACACAAGTGCGAAAAGTGCTTTTTCAATAATAACACAAGTGCAAAAAGTGATTTTTCCACACTAACACAAGTGCAAAAGTGGTTTCCTGCACCAACACAAGTGCGAAAAGTGGTTTTTCAACACTATCACAAGTGCGAAAAGTGGTTTTTCAACACTATCACAAGTGCAAAAAGTGGTTTTTCCACACTAATACAAGTGCAAAAGTGGTTTCCTGCACCAACACAAGTTCGAAATGTGGTTTTTCAACACTAACACAAGTGCGAAAAGTGGTTTTTCAACACTATCACAAGTGCAAAAAGTGTTTTTTCCACACTAATACAAGTGCAAAAGTGGTTTCCTGCACCAACACAAGTGCGAAAAGTCGTTTTTCAACACTAACACAAGTGCGAAAAGTGCTTTTTCAATAATAACACAAGTGCGAAAAGTGATTTTTCCACACTAACACAAGTGCAAAAGTGGTTTCCTGCACCAACACAAGTGCGAACAGTGGTTTTTCAACACTAACACAATTGCGAAAAGTGGTTTTTCAACACTAACACAAGTGCGAAAAGTGGTTTCCTGCAACAACACAAGTGCGAAAAGTGGTTTTTCAACACTAACACAAGTGCGAAAAGTGGTTTTTCAACACTATCACAAGTGCAAAAAGTGTTTTTTCCACACTAATACAAGTGCAAAAGTGGTTTCCTGCACCAACACAAGTGCAAAAAGTGGTTTTTCAACACTAACACAAGTGCGAAAAGTGGTTTTTCAACACTATCACAAGTGCAAAAAGTGTTTTTTCCACACTAATACAAGTGCAAAAGTGGTTTCCTGCACCAACACAAGTGCAAAAAGTGGTTTTTCAACACTAACACAAGTGCGAGAAGTGGTTTTTCAACACTAACACAAGTGCGAAAAGTGGTTTTTCAACACTATCACAAGTGCGAAAAGTGGTTTTTCAACACTATCACAAGTGCAAAAAGTGGTTTTTCCACACTAATACAAGTGCAAAAGTGGTTTCCTGCACAAACACAAGTTCGAAAAGTGGTTTTTCAACACTAACACAAGTGCGAAAAGTGGTTTTTCAACACTATCACAAGTGCAAAAAGTGTTTTTTCCACACTAATACAAGTGCAAAAGTGGTTTCCTGCACCAACACAAGTGCGAAAAGTGGTTTTTCAACACTAACACAAGTGCGAAAAGTGCTTTTTCAACACTAACACAAGTGCAAAAACTGGTTTTTCCAAACTAATAGAAGTGCAAAAGTGGTTTCCTGCACCAACACAAGTGCGAAAAGTGGTTTTGCAACACTAACACAAGTGCGAAAAGTGGTTTTTCAACACTAACACAAGTGCGAAAAGTGGTTTTGCCACACTAATACAAGTGCAAAAGTGGTTTCCTGCACCAACACAAGTGAGAAAAGTGGTTTTTCAACACTAACACAAGTGCGAAAAGTGCTTTTTCAATAATAACACAAGTGCGAAAAGTGATTTTTCCACACTAACACAAGTGCAAAAGTGGTTTCCTGCACCAACACAAGTGCGAACAGTGGTTTTTCAACACTAACACAATTGCGAAAAGTGGTTTTTCAACACTAACACAAGTGCGAAAAGTGGTTTCCTGCAACAACACAAGTGCGAAAAGTGGTTTTTCAACACTAACACAAGTGCGAAAAGTGGTTTTTCAACACTATCACAAGTGCAAAAAGTGTTTTTTCCACACTAATACAAGTGCAAAAGTGGTTTCCTGCACCAACACAAGTGCAAAAAGTGGTTTTTCAACACTAACACAAGTGCGAAAAGTGGTTTTTCAACACTATCACAAGTGCAAAAAGTGTTTTTTCCACACTAATGCAAGTGCAAAAGTGGTTTCCTGCACCAACACAAGTGCAAAAAGTGGTTTTTCAACACTAACACAAGTGCGAAAAGTGGTTTTTCAACACTAACACAAGTGCGAAAAGTGGTTTTTCAACACTATCACAAGTGCAAAAAGTGGTTTTTCCACACTAATACAAGTGCAAAAGTGGTTTCCTGCACCAACACAAGTTCGAAAAGTGGTTTTTCAACACTAACACAAGTACGAAAAGTGGTTTTTCAACACTATCACAAGTGCAAAAAGTGTTTTTTCCACACTAATACAAGTGTAAAAGTGGTTTCCTGCACCAAAACAAGTGCGAAAAGTCGTTTTTCAACACTAACACAAGTGCGAAAAGTGCTTTTTCAATAATAACACAAGTGCGAAAAGTGATTTTTCCACACTAACACAAGTGCAAAAGTGGTTTCCTGCACCAACACAAGTGCGAACAGTGGTTTTTCAACACTAACACAATTGCGAAAAGTGGTTTTTCAACACTAACACAAGTGCGAAAAGTGGTTTCCTGCAACAACACAAGTGCGAAAAGTGGTTTTTCAACACTAACACAAGTGCGAAAAGTGGTTTTTCAACACTATCACAAGTGCAAAAAGTGTTTTTTCCACACTAATACAAGTGCAAAAGTGGTTTCCTGCACCAACACAAGTGCAAAAAGTGGTTTTTCAACACTAACACAAGTGCGAAAAGTGGTTTTTCAACACTAGCACAAGTGCAAAAAGTGTTTTTTCCACACTAATACAAGTGCAAAAGTGGTTTCCTGCACCAACACAAGTGCAAAAAGTGGTTTTTCAACACTAACACAAGTGCGAAAAGTGGTTTTTCAACACTAACACAAGTGCGAAAAGTGGTTTTTCAACACTATCACAAGTGCGAAAAGTGGTTTTTCAACACTATCACAAGTGCAAAAAGTGGTTTTTCCACACTAATACAAGTGCAAAAGTGGTTTCCTGCACCAACACAAGTTCGAAAAGTGGTTTTTCAACACTAACACAAGTGCGAAAAGTGGTTTTTCAACACTATCACAAGTGCAAAAAGTGTTTTTTCCACACTAATACAAGTGCAAAAGTGGTTTCCTGCACCAACACAAGTGCGAAAAGTGGTTTTTCAACACTAACACAAGTGCGAAAAGTGGTTTTTCAACACTAACACAAGTGCGAAAAGTGGTTTTTCCACACTAATACAAGTGAAAAAGTGGTTTCCTGCACCAACACAAGTACGAAAAGTGGTTTTTCAACACTAACACAAGTGCGAAAAGTGGTTTTTCAACACAAACACAAGTGCGAAAAGTGGTTTTTCAACACTATCACAAGTGCAAAAAGTGTTTTTTCCACACTAATACAAGTGCAAAAGTGGTTTCCTGCACCAACACAAGTGCAAAAAGTGGTTTTTCAACACTGACACAAGTGCGAAAAGTGGTTTTTCAACACTATCACAAGTGCAAAAAGTGGTTTTTCCACACAAATACAAGTGCAAAAGTGGTTTCCTGCACCAACACAAGTGCGAAAAGTGGTTTTTCAACACTAACACAAGTGCGAAAAGTGGTTTTTCAACACTAACACAAGTGCGAAAAGTGGTCTTTCAACAGTATCACAAGTGCAAAAAGTGTTTTTTCCACACTAATACAAGTGCAAAAGTGGTTTCCTGCACCAACACAAGTGTGAAAAGTGGTTTTTCAACACTATCACAAGTGCAAAAAGTGGTTTTTCCACACTAATACAAGTGCAAAAGTGGTTTCCTGCACCAACACAAGTGCGAAAAGTGGTTTTTCAACACTAACACAAGTGCGAAAAGTGGTTTTTCCACACTATCACAAGTGCGAAAAGTGGTTACCTGCACAAACACAAGTACGAAAAGTGGTTTTTCAACACTAACACAAGTGCGAAAAGTGGTTTTTCAACACTAACACAAGTGCAAAAGTGGTTTCCTGCACCAACACAAGTGCGAAAAGTGGTTTTTCAACACTAACACAAGTGCGAAAAGTGGTTTTTCCACACTAATACAAGTGCAAAAGTGGTTTCCTGTACCAACACAAGTGCGAAAAGTGGTTTTTCAACACTAACACAAGTGCGAAAAGTGGTTTTTCAACACTAACACAAGTGCAAAAGTGGTTTCCTGCACCAACACAAGTGCGAAAAGTGGTTTTTCAACACTAACACTAGTGCAAAAAGTGGTTTTTCAACACTAACACAAGTGCGAAAAGTGGTTTTTCAACACTAACACAAGTGGGAAAAGTGGTTTTTCCACACTAATACAAGTGCAAAAGTGGTTTCCTGCACCAACACAAGTGCGAAAAGTCGTTTTTCAACACTAACACAAGTGCAAAAAGTGGTTTTTCAACACTAACACAAGTGCGAAAAGTGGTTTTTCAACACTAACACAAGTGCAAAAGTGGTTTTCTGCATCAACACAAGTGCGAAAAGTGGTTTTTCAACACTAACACAAGTGCGAAAAGTGGTTTTTCCACACTAATACAAGTGCAAAAGTGGTTTCCTGTACCAACACAAGTGCAAAAAGTGGTTTTTCAACACTAACACAAGTGCGAAAAGTGGTTTTTCAACACTATCACAAGTGCGAAAAGTGGTTTTTCAACATTATCACAAGTGCAAAAGTGGTTTTTCCACACTAATACAAGTGCAAAAGTGGTTTCCTGCACCAACACAAGTTCGAAAAGTGGTTTTTCAACACTAACACAAGGGCGAAAAGTGGTTTTTCAACACTATCACAAGTGCAAAAAGTGTTTTTTCCACACTAATACAAGTGCAAAAGTGGTTTCCTGCACCAACACAAGTGCGAAAAGTCGTTTTTCAACACTAACACAAGTGCGAAAAGTGCTTTTTCAATAATAACACAAGTGCGAAAAGTGATTTTTCCACACTAACACAAGTGCAAAAGTGGTTTCCTGCACCAACACAAGTGCGAACAGTGGTTTTTCAACACTAACACAATTGCGAAAAGTGGTTTTTCAACACTAACACAAGTGCGAAAAGTGGTTTCCTGCAACAACACAAGTGCGAAAAGTGGTTTTTCAACACTAACACAAGTGCGAAAAGTGGTTTTTCAACACTATCACAAGTGCAAAAAGTGTTTTTTCCACACTAATACAAGGGCAAAAGTGGTTTCCTGCACCAACACAAGTGCAAAAAGTGGTTTTTCAACACTAACACAAGTGCGAAAAGTGGTTTTTCAACACTATCACAAGTGCAAAAAGTGTTTTTTCCACACTAATACAAGTGCAAAAGTGGTTTCCTGCACCAACACAAGTGCAAAAAGTGGTTTTTCAACACTAACACAAGTGCGAGAGGTGGTTTTTCAACACTAACACAAGTGCGAAAAGTGGTTTTTCAACACTATCACAAGTGCGAAAAGTGGTTTTTCAACACTATCACAAGTGCAAAAAGTGGTTTTTCCACACTAATACAAGTGCAAAAGTGGTTTCCTGCACAAACACAAGTTCGAAAAGTGGTTTTTCAACACTAACACAAGTGCGAAAAGTGGTTTTTCAACACTATCACAAGTGCAAAAAGTGTTTTTTCCACACTAATACAAGTGCAAAAGTGGTTTCCTGCACCAACACAAGTGCGAAAAGTGGTTTTTCAACACTAACACAAGTGCGAAAAGTGCTTTTTCAACACTAACACAAGTGCAAAAAGTGGTTTTTCCAAACTAATAGAAGTGCAAAAGTGGTTTCCTGCACCAACACAAGTGCGAAAAGTGGTTTTGCAACACTAACACAAGTGCGAAAAGTGGTTTTTCAACACTAACACAAGTGCGAAAAGTGGTTTTTCCACACTAATACAAGTGCAAAAGTGGTTTCCTGCACCAACACAAGTGAGAAAAGTGGTTTTTCAACACTAACACAAGTGCGAAAAGTGCTTTTTCAATAATAACACAAGTGCGAAAAGTGATTTTTCCACACTAACACAAGTGCAAAAGTGGTTTCCTGCACCAACACAAGTGCGAACAGTGGTTTTTCAACACTAACACAATTGCGAAAAGTGGTTTTTCAACACTAACACAAGTGCGAAAAGTGGTTTCCTGCAACAACACAAGTGCGAAAAGTGGTTTTTCAACACTAACACAAGTGCGAAAAGTGGTTTTTCAACACTATCACAAGTGCAAAAAGTGTTTTTTCCACACTAATACAAGTGCAAAAGTGGTTTCCTGCACCAACACAAGTGCAAAAAGTGGTTTTTCAACACTAACACAAGTGCGAAAAGTGGTTTTTCAACACTATCACAAGTGCAAAAAGTGTTTTTTCCACACTAATGCAAGTGCAAAAGTGGTTTCCTGCACCAACACAAGTGCAAAAAGTGGTTTTTCAACACTAACACAAGTGCGAAAAGTGGTTTTTCAACACTAACACAAGTGCGAAAAGTGGTTTTTCAACACTATCACAAGTGCGAAAAGTGGTTTTTCAACACTATCACAAGTGCAAAAAGTGGTTTTTCCACACTAATACAAGTGCAAAAGTGGTTTCCTGCACCAACACAAGTTCGAAAAGTGGTTTTTCAACACTAACACAAGTACGAAAAGTGGTTTTTCAACACTATCACAAGTGCAAAAAGTGTTTTTTCCACACTAATACAAGTGTAAAAGTGGTTTCCTGCACCAACACAAGTGCGAAAAGTCGTTTTTCAACACTAACACAAGTGCGAAAAGTGCTTTTTCAATAATAACACAAGTGCGAAAAGTGATTTTTCCACACTAACACAAGTGCAAAAGTGGTTTCCTGCACCAACACAAGTGCGAACAGTGGTTTTTCAACACTAACACAATTGCGAAAAGTGGTTTTTCAACACTAACACAAGTGCGAAAAGTGGTTTCCTGCAACAACACAAGTGCGAAAAGTGGTTTTTCAACACTAACACAAGTGCGAAAAGTGGTTTTTCAACACTATCACAAGTGCAAAAAGTGTTTTTTCCACACTAATACAAGTGCAAAAGTGGTTTCCTGCACCAACACAAGTGCAAAAAGTGGTTTTTCAACACTAACACAAGTGCGAAAAGTGGTTTTTCAACACTAGCACAAGTGCAAAAAGTGTTTTTTTCCACACTAATACAAGTGCAAAAGTGGTTTCCTGCACCAACACAAGTGCAAAAAGTGGTTTTTCAACACTAACACAAGTGCGAAAAGTGGTTTTTCAACACTAACACAAGTGCGAAAAGTGGTTTTTCAACACTATCACAAGTGCGAAAAGTGGTTTTTCAACACTATCACAAGTGCAAAAAGTGGTTTTTCCACACTAATACAAGTGCAAAAGTGGTTTCCTGCACCAACACAAGTTCGAAAAGTGGTTTTTCAACACTAACACAAGTGCGAAAAGTGGTTTTTCAACACTATCACAAGTGCAAAAAGTGTTTTTTCCACACTAATACAAGTGCAAAAGTGGTTTCCTGCACCAACACAAGTGCGAAAAGTGGTTTTTCAACACTAACACAAGTGCGAAAAGTGGTTTTTCAACACTAACACAAGTGCGAAAAGTGGTTTTTCCACACTAATACAAGTGAAAAAGTGGTTTCCTGCACCAACACAAGTACGAAAAGTGGTTTTTCAACACTAACACAAGTGCGAAAAGTGGTTTTTCAACACAAACACAAGTGCGAAAAGTGGTTTTTCAACACTATCACAAGTGCAAAAAGTGTTTTTTCCACACTAATACAAGTGCAAAAGTGGTTTCCTGCACCAACACAAGTGCAAAAAGTGGTTTTTCAACACTGACACAAGTGCGAAAAGTGGTTTTTCAACACTATCACAAGTGCAAAAAGTGGTTTTTCCACACAAATACAAGTGCAAAAGTGGTTTCCTGCACCAACACAAGTGCGAAAAGTGGTTTTTCAACACTAACACAAGTGCGAAAAGTGGTTTTTCAACACTAACACAAGTGCGAAAAGTGGTCTTTCAACAGTATCACAAGTGCAAAAAGTGTTTTTTCCACACTAATACAAGTGCAAAAGTGGTTTCCTGCACCAACACAAGTGTGAAAAGTGGTTTTTCAACACTATCACAAGTGCAAAAAGTGGTTTTTCCACACTAATACAAGTGCAAAAGTGGTTTCCTGCACCAACACAAGTGCGAAAAGTGGTTTTTCAACACTAACACAAGTGCGAAAAGTGGTTTTTCCACACTATCACAAGTGCGAAAAGTGGTTTCCTGCACAAACACAAGTACGAAAAGTGGTTTTTCAACACTAACACAAGTGCGAAAAGTGGTTTTTCAACACTAACACAAGTGCAAAAGTGGTTTCTTGCACCAACACAAGTGCGAAAAGTGGTTTTTCAACACTAACACAAGTGCAAAAAGTGGTTTTTCCACACTAATACAAGTGCAAAAGTGGTTTCCTGTACCAACACAAGTGCGAAAAGTGGTTTTTCAACACTAACACAAGTGCGAAAAGTGGTTTTTCAACACTAACACAAGTGCGAAAAGTGGTTTTTCAACACTAACACAAGTGCAAAAGTGGTTTTCTGCATCAACACAAGTGCGAAAAGTGGTTATTCAACACTAACACAAGTGCGAAAAGTGGTTTTTCCACACTAATACAAGTGCAAAAGTGGTTTCCTGTACCAACACAAGTGCAAAAAGTGGTTTTTCAACACTAACACAAGTGCGAAAAGTGGTTTTTCAACACTAACACAAGTGCAAAAGTGGTTTCCTGCACCAACACAAGTGCGAAAAGTGGTTTTTCAACACTAACACTAGTGCAAAAAGTGGTTTTTCAACACTAACACAAGTGCGAAAAGTGGTTTTTCAACACTAACACAAGTGGGAAAAGTGGTTTTTCCACACTAATACAAGTGCAAAAGTGGTTTCCTGCACCAACACAAGTGCGAAAAGTCGTTTTTCAACACTAACACAAGTGCGAAAAGTGCTTTTTCAACACTAACACAAGTGCGAAAAGTGGTTTTTCCAAACTAATAGAAGTGCAAAAGTGGTTTCCTGCACCAACACAAGTGCGAAAAGTGGTTTTGCAACACTAACACAAGTGCGAAAAGTGGTTTTTCAACACTAACACAAGTGCGAAAAGTGGTTTTTCCACACTAATACAAGTGCAAAAGTGGTTTCCTGCACCAACACAAGTGCGAAAAGTGGTTTTTCAACACTAACACAAGTGCGAAAAGTGCTTTTTCAATAATAACACAAGTGCGAAAAGTGATTTTTCCACACTAACACAAGTGCAAAAGTGGTTTCCTGCACCAACACAAGTGCGAACAGTGGTTTTTCAACACTAACACAATTGCGAAAAGTGGTTTTTCAACACTAACACAAGTGCGAAAAGTGGTTTCCTGCAACAACACAAGTGCGAAAAGTGGTTTTTCAACACTAACACAAGTGCGAAAAGTGGTTTTTTAACACTATCACAAGTGCAAAAAGTGTTTTTTCCACACTAACACAAGTGCAAAAGTGGTTTCCTGCACCAACACAAGTGCAAAAAGTGGTTTTTCAACACTAACACAAGTGCGAAAAGTGGTTTTTCAACACTATCACAAGTGCAAAAAGTGTTTTTTCCACACTAATACAAGTGCAAAAGTGGTTTCCTGCACCACCACAAGTGCAAAAAGTGGTTTTTCAACACTAACACAAGTGCGAAAAGTGGTTTTTCAACACTAACACAAGTGCGAAAAGTGGTTTTTCCACACTAATACAAGTGCAAAAGTGGTTTCCTGCACCAACACAAGTGCAAAAAGTGGTTTTTCAACACTAACACAAGTGCGAGGAGTGGTTTTTCAACACTAACACAAGTGCGAAAAGTGGTTTTTCAACACTATCACAAGTGCGAAAAGTGGTTTTTCAACACTATCACAAGTGCAAAAAGTGGTTTTTCCACACTAATACAAGTGCAAAAGTGGTTTCCTGCACAAACACAAGTTCGAAAAGTGGTTTTTCAACACTAACACAAGTGCGAAAAGTGGTTTTTCAACACTATCACAAGTGCAAAAAGTGTTTTTTCCACACTAATACAAGTGCAAAAGTGGTTTCCTGCACCAACACAAGTGCGAAAAGTGGTTTTTCAACACTAACACAAGTGCGAAAAGTGCTTTTTCAACACTAACACAAGTGCAAAAAGTGGTTTTTCCAAACTAATAGAAGTGCAAAAGTGGTTTCCTGCACCAACACAAGTGCGAAAAGTGGTTTTGCAACACTAACACAAGTGCGAAAAGTGGTTTTTCAACACTAACACAAGTGCGAAAAGTGGTTTTTCCACACTAATACAAGTGCAAAAGTGGTTTCCTGCACCAACACAAGTGAGAAAAGTGGTTTTTCAACACTAACACAAGTGCGAAAAGTGCTTTTTCAATAATAACACAAGTGCGAAAAGTGATTTTTCCACACTAACACAAGTGCAAAAGTGGTTTCCTGCACCAACACAAGTGCGAACAGTGGTTTTTCAACACTAACACAATTGCGAAAAGTGGTTTTTCAACACTAACACAAGTGCGAAAAGTGGTTTCCTGCAACAACACAAGTGCGAAAAGTGGTTTTTCAACACTAACACAAGTGCGAAAAGTGGTTTTTCAACACTATCACAAGTGCAAAAAGTGTTTTTTCCACACTAATACAAGTGCAAAAGTGGTTTCCTGCACCAACACAAGTGCAAAAAGTGGTTTTTCAACACTAACACAAGTGCGAAAAGTGGTTTTTCAACACTATCACAAGTGCAAAAAGTGTTTTTTCCACACTAATGCAAGTGCAAAAGTGGTTTCCTGCACCAACACAAGTGCAAAAAGTGGTTTTTCAACACTAACACAAGTGCGAAAAGTGGTTTTTCAACACTAACACAAGTGCGAAAAGTGGTTTTTCAACACTATCACAAGTGCAAAAAGTGGTTTTTCCACACTAATACAAGTGCAAAAGTGGTTTCCTGCACCAACACAAGTTCGAAAAGTGGTTTTTCAACACTAACACAAGTACGAAAAGTGGTTTTTCAACACTATCACAAGTGCAAAAAGTGTTTTTTCCACACTAATACAAGTGTAAAAGTGGTTTCCTGCACCAAAACAAGTGCGAAAAGTCGTTTTTCAACACTAACACAAGTGCGAAAAGTGCTTTTTCAATAATAACACAAGTGCGAAAAGTGATTTTTCCACACTAACACAAGTGCAAAAGTGGTTTCCTGCACCAACACAAGTGCGAACAGTGGTTTTTCAACACTAACACAATTGCGAAAAGTGGTTTTTCAACACTAACACAAGTGCGAAAAGTGGTTTCCTGCAACAACACAAGTGCGAAAAGTGGTTTTTCAACACTAACACAAGTGCGAAAAGTGGTTTTTCAACACTATCACAAGTGCAAAAAGTGTTTTTTCCACACTAATACAAGTGCAAAAGTGGTTTCCTGCACCAACACAAGTGCAAAAAGTGGTTTTTCAACACTAACACAAGTGCGAAAAGTGGTTTTTCAACACTAACACAAGTGCGAAAAGTGGTTTTTCAACACTAACACAAGTGCGAAAAGTGGTTTTTCAACACTATCACAAGTGCGAAAAGTGGTTTTTCAACACTATCACAAGTGCAAAAAGTGGTTTTTCCACACTAATACAAGTGCAAAAGTGGTTTCCTGCACCAACACAAGTTCGAAAAGTGGTTTTTCAACACTAACACAAGTGCGAAAAGTGGTTTTTCAACACTATCACAAGTGCAAAAAGTGTTTTTTCCACACTAATACAAGTGCAAAAGTGGTTTCCTGCACCAACACAAGTGCGAAAAGTGGTTTTTCAACACTAACACAAGTGCGAAAAGTGGTTTTTCAACACTAACACAAGTGCGAAAAGTGGTTTTTCCACACTAATACAAGTGAAAAAGTGGTTTCCTGCACCAACACAAGTACGAAAAGTGGTTTTTCAACACTAACACAAGTGCGAAAAGTGGTTTTTCAACACAAACACAAGTGCGAAAAGTGGTTTTTCAACACTATCACAAGTGCAAAAAGTGTTTTTTCCACACTAATACAAGTGCAAAAGTGGTTTCCTGCACCAACACAAGTGCAAAAAGTGGTTTTTCAACACTGACACAAGTGCGAAAAGTGGTTTTTCAACACTATCACAAGTGCAAAAAGTGGTTTTTCCACACAAATACAAGTGCAAAAGTGGTTTCCTGCACCAACACAAGTGCGAAAAGTGGTTTTTCAACACTAACACAAGTGCGAAAAGTGGTTTTTCAACACTAACACAAGTGCGAAAAGTGGTCTTTCAACAGTATCACAAGTGCAAAAAGTGTTTTTTCCACACTAATACAAGTGCAAAAGTGGTTTCCTGCACCAACACAAGTGTGAAAAGTGGTTTTTCAACACTATCACAAGTGCAAAAAGTGGTTTTTCCACACTAATACAAGTGCAAAAGTGGTTTCCTGCACCAACACAGGTGCGAAAAGTGGTTTTTCAACACTAACACAAGTGCGAAAAGTGGTTTTTCCACACTATCACAAGTGCGAAAAGTGGTTTCCTGCACAAACACAAGTACGAAAAGTGGTTTTTCAACACTAACACAAGTGCGAAAAGTGGTTTTTCAACACTAACACAAGTGCAAAAGTGGTTTCCTGCACCAACACAAGTGCGAAAAGTGGTTTTTCAACACTAACACAAGTGCGAAAAGTGGTTTTTCCACACTAATACAAGTGCAAAAGTGGTTTCCTGTACCAACACAAGTGCGAAAAGTGGTTTTTCAACACTAACACAAGTGCGAAAAGTGGTTTTTCAACACTAACACAAGTGCAAAAGTGGTTTCCTGCACCAACACAAGTGCGAAAAGTGGTTTTTCAACACTAACACTAGTGCAAAAAGTGGTTTTTCAACACTAACACAAGTGCGAAAAGTGGTTTTTCAACACTAACACAAGTGGGAAAAGTGGTTTTTCCACACTAATACAAGTGCAAAAGTGGTTTCCTGCACCAACACAAGTGCGAAAAGTCGTTTTTCAACACTAACACAAGTGCAAAAAGTGGTTTTTTCAACACTAACACAAGTGCGAAAAGTGGTTTTTCAACACTAACACAAGTGCAAAAGTGGTTTTCTGCATCAACACAAGTGCGAAAAGTGGTTTTTCAACACTAACACAAGTGCGAAAAGTGGTTTTTCCACACTAATACAAGTGCAAAAGTGGTTTCCTGTACCAACACAAGTGCAAAAAGTGGTTTTTCAACACTAACACAAGTGCGAAAAGTGGTTTTTCAACACTATCACAAGTGCGAAAAGTGGTTTTTCAACATTATCACAAGTGCAAAAGTGGTTTTTCCACACTAATACAAGTGCAAAAGTGGTTTCCTGCACCAACACAAGTTCGAAAAGTGGTTTTTCAACACTAACACAAGGGCGAAAAGTGGTTTTTCAACACTATCACAAGTGCAAAAAGTGTTTTTTCCACACTAATACAAGTGCAAAAGTGGTTTCCTGCACCAACACAAGTGCGAAAAGTCGTTTTTCAACACTAACACAAGTGCGAAAAGTGCTTTTTTCAATAATAACACAAGTGCGAAAAGTGATTTTTCCACACTAACACAAGTGCAAAAGTGGTTTCCTGCACCAACACAAGTGCGAACAGTGGTTTTTCAACACTAACACAATTGCGAAAAGTGGTTTTTCAACACTAACACAAGTGCGAAAAGTGGTTTCCTGCAACAACACAAGTGCGAAAAGTGGTTTTTCAACACTAACACAAGTGCGAAAAGTGGTTTTTCAACACTATCACAAGTGCAAAAAGTGTTTTTTCCACACTAATACAAGGGCAAAAGTGGTTTCCTGCACCAACACAAGTGCAAAAAGTGGTTTTTCAACACTAACACAAGTGCGAAAAGTGGTTTTTCAACACTATCACAAGTGCAAAAAGTGTTTTTTCCACACTAATACAAGTGCAAAAAGTGGTTTCCTGCACCAACACAAGTGCAAAAAGTGGTTTTTCAACACTAACACAAGTGCGAGAGGTGGTTTTTCAACACTAACACAAGTGCGAAAAGTGGTTTTTCAACACTATCACAAGTGCGAAAAGTGGTTTTTCAACACTATCACAAGTGCAAAAAGTGGTTTTTCCACACTAATACAAGTGCAAAAGTGGTTTCCTGCACAAACACAAGTTCGAAAAGTGGTTTTTCAACACTAACACAAGTGCGAAAAGTGGTTTTTCAACACTATCACAAGTGCAAAAAGTGTTT